>NC_140828.1:3765000-4012500 GCF_050613455.1 Vespa mandarinia | reverse complement strand
ATCTTATTTTATGATAATTGTATGCGTATACAAAATAAAAAGCTCAAAAAATGTTACAGAGCATCACGAGCATTAAGAAAAAATACAACATGGAATGTCACAAACACTTAAATCAATATCTTATTAATTATCTTAATCTGAATTTGAGTTCATAAGTTTAGCCGCATCTTGATCTAAAATCCAATATAAAGAACCATTAGTTGGCTCAACTCTAGCAGCCGGCAAGTTTTCATGATCTTTTAGAATTCTCTGCAATTAAATGAATTGATAACAAAAATAAAAAATAATAAAAGTTAATGGAATTGGTAGGAAAATATAATTTTATTAGAAGAAAATTTAAGAAAGACTTCCTTTGATATATTTACCTTAATTATCTTAGCTTTGCTGGATCCTAATACAGCAAAAATACACACTCTAGCATTGTTAATAACAGGAAATGTAAATGTAATCCTAGACAATGGAGGTTTAGGAGAATCGTTAATAGGACAAACCCACAAACTTGTTTCATCTAGAAGTTTGTGATTAGGAAACAAAGAACATGTGTGTCCATCTGGTCCCAATCCCAATAATAATACATCAAATTTTGGTAAACTATCAGGTGGAAAATAGACAGACATTTTTTTTATGTAATCCCGTGCAGCTTCTTCGGCTATGAGAAGTAAATTTAGTAGAATAATGAAACTTTTCTCAGATATCCAAACAAATTATAAATATAAATATGGATACAAAAAGGAATAAAAAAATGTTAATAAATACCTGAAAGTTCTGGATCAATTTTGATAAATTGGTTTTCGGTTATAGGAACTGTTCCAATAAGACTCGTTTTATATAATCCGTAAGTCGATTCTTCATTATCAAAAGGAACGACTCTTTCATCGCAAAAAAAGAAACGCCATTTGCTCCAATCGGTCGATATATTGGATAAAGTTTGCATTAATATATTTACAAGAGATCCTCCTAAAAATTGTAAAGTAACATTTTAAGAAAATAACATATTTATAGAATTGTTGCTAATGAATCATGGTTATCAAGTTATAATCATATAGATAAGTTAATATGTTATTTTTTGTTATGACATAAACATATTTATAATTGTAACATTACATTAAAAAACCTTTACGCTATATAATCTAACTACGTTAAATACAAAAGCAATCTGAATGATAAATAATAGTAAATGCATTTAATCTAAGAAATATGAAGAATTATGCTATTAAACAGAATCTCGGGAGGGGGGGAGAGAGAGAGAGCCGAATTTTTTTGATTACTAAAAACGGTTTACGAATTGAAGTATATTAATCACCTGATAATCCAATTTTGAAAATATCATCGCGTGCGATTGCTTTGTCACAATTTTCCTTTAGAAGCGTAGTTAAACGTAATATCACGTCTTCATAATGTGGCTCAACAAATATATCTGTCGTTTGTGCCATTTCTTTGTACAAATAACCTTTATCCTTTCAACTAGCAAAGAATAAAAACGACAATTACAAGACGGCTTATGAAGAAAATGTCCGACTAAAAATGCAATGTTAAACCAGATGGGATACTTGCTTGCAAAAGTCATTCAGAACGAAATATACCATATTTTCGCTCCTTTATTTCTCATATAGATATAACAAAAGTTGAAATAATGAAAAGAGAGAGAATATTTCGAATTATATTTAAATATTAGTGTATCAACAGAATAATTAAAATTTTATTTTCGCGGACGTTGGTGAAGAGGAATTATTTTTGTTCAAAAATATCAAATCCTTATTTGATGAACAATTTCAAGCCCCAATATTCTTATTTTTTATATTATATTCTTCAATTGGCGGGAAATTTAAATTAAGATAAAAGAAAACGCGCGCATAAAGATTTAGATTTTTCATGTTAAAAGTTAGTTAATGATTTATTAGTGAATTCATCTGTATATTTTTTCGATCGTTTAATTAACTATACTAACAATGACAACGACAACAAAGAAAAAGTCGATTAAGTACATTTCTAATTTACCTTGAAATTTTTATACTCTTTGAAAAATGACTATTTATACGTCGATTTTAGAATTCGAATTTTAAACAAAATCAATTCATAGAATATCTAATGTGCGATTAATGTTTCTTCCAATTTATTGTCCAAATAAATTTCCTGAAAAAATATATTTAACAAAATACAAGTTACAAATACAAGTTAAAGGGAGTTTAAAAAATGGTGTTCTTTTGTAACATTCTTATAGCGCGCGCCCTCTTTTCTTTATATTTGTTATATCTAATCTCTCAAACTAATGTAGCAATAGTATTACTTACATTAGATAATTTCTCTTGATTTCTGTCGTTAATCTTCCATAATCTTGATGATTGTTGTTACGGTAATAAGTTGTTAAAAAGTATTTTTATGTATGATCATAAAAAAATAATACGATCATAATAATTGATTGACTTTTATAAACAGAGAGTACAAGTTCATAAACCTTCCATAACCATGATGTCTACAAAAAGCATCAATTATTTTATGTTTTATTGCATTCAACAAAAAAAAAATATTTCTAACCATCGTACATATATATTCTAAACGCATTGCGCGCTTATATAACGACGATGATTGGGAAAACAATATCGCGTACATTTTTATCTTTTTATTATACGTCTTATTATGGTGAATATTTTACTTACAGATACACGCTAGATAATGAAAATAATGTTTCTTTTTACAGGAAATAGTTCAGGAGAGTACTAATTTACCTCGCGATGCAAGTATCAAGTCGATGTTTTATAATCGTCAATTTTGAAGATACGTGATATAAACAAATAAGATCCTCTATTCTATTTTAAATCTGAATAAAATTCTGTAGAAAATAAATAATAATCAACTTTAGAAAATTAGCAAAATGTCAGAATCAACGAGTGGTCTACAACGTCTGTCCAATACACCAGATATAATGGATTTGGTGAGACTTCTTCGTCAAAATGGTGATAAAGTTTTAAGTGCATCGAGCAAACTATCCTTATCAACTGCACTACTTTACAACTTAAATGAAGCATTTTCATTGATTGTGGATGATGCGGAAGACTTAGAATCTTCCTTTCAAGTTTGCAATAGTTCCAAAATAGACTTATTTAGAGATCTGAAATTTTTACATGACTTTGTTCAAAAGACAGTTGGTCTAAAGCTGACTCATTACTCAGGCAATGCCAAAGTTCATATTGATATTACCAAATTTAGATGTTTAAAATATCTGGAGTTCAAAAAAGTTTGTATTGCATTAGTTAAAGGAATACAAGGGATTAGAGGCCAGTTAGAAAGTATTACATGTGCTGGAAGACAAGGTGTTACTAATGTAGCACAATTATTAGGTATTATATTGTTATTTATATTAACGTTTATTACATAATTCCTTTTTATGATTAACTATGGTGCTATTTTTTTTTGCAGTGACATGTGGCGGCGATGCTGGAGCAGGATTTGTATGGGGTTCTTTAAGACACTTATCATTATCTCATAATGCTCTTGAAAAATTAGACAGATCTTTTGAACTAACACCGTGGCTACAAATATTAGATTTGAGTCATAATTTGTTAACAAATGCGGCGGAGCTTAATTGTTTGCCTAATCTAAAATATGTAAATCTTGGATACAACAAATTGGAAATGGTTCCTGCCTTTAATAAATCTGCAATACATTCTCTTCAAATATTAGTTTTAAAAAATAATTACATTGAAGACATCAGTGGTATGTTTAGTCCATTTTTATATTAATTTTATATGCAACTTGAATTATAAAAATAAAAAATTTTAATTATTTTTTATTTTTTAATTTCTTTTCTGTAGGTTTACAAGGATTGGAATGTTTAACTGAGATAGATTTATCATTTAACTGCTTAACAGAACATTCTGTCTTGTGGCCTATTGAAAGAATGTCAGCATTGTTATGGATATCTTTAGAAGGAAATCCGTTGTCATATCATCCAAAACATAGATTATTATCCATAAAACATTTTCATCCATATTTAATTGATAATAAGGTAAGTTTTTAAAGATTTATGAAAATATTATTACATGTAAATATATTAGTTATTCATGCAATAGTTACAAATAACTCGATCTTCGTTATAGTTTGTTTTAGATCATTGGCCTTTGTCAAAATCGGAAAGAATGCTTGTAGGAGACAATCGTGTTTTTCCTATTAGAAACATGCAGTCCAGTGTATCTAGAGAAAACTTTGCTTCTTTGTCAAATTCAGCTACTTCCGATAATACATTTTCATCTTTTGACTCTTCTATTTCCAAAAATTATCCAATCAAAAATCAGGGTTCAGATATAAGTGCTAGAGCGGAAAAAAATTTCATAAAAAGTAAAAAGAAGACAAACATAAAGGAAGCTATTATCGCAGAAGAAGACTATGAAAGAAAAGATTCAATAAATAAATCAGATATATTATCCTCTTCACATTTAGGTAAAAATATTAAATTAAACCAAATGTATATTTAAACTATCATATCACTACTTGTATAATATATCGATCTTTTTTTTTTTGTAAACATCAATGGAACACTTAGAGACAAAAAAACAAATGTTGGCATTACGAGAGAAATTTGGCGAAGTACATTGGCTAACCAGTCAAGCTGGAACCTTTGTTCAAGATATTATGGGTCTACAATCATCATCTACGATTAAATATCACGACGATACAAATTTAATATCATTCGAAGACAATCGTGATTTAATATCTTCGATAGAAAATAAAGATTTGGATTATACAAATTCAGAAAATGTAATAAATCATATTGGTGTAAATTGTAAAGATAATGGAAATGTTGATAAAATAGAAGAGATACATGATAACGAAGTACCGAATAGTGAATTGACAACTACTCTTGAAAATCCTGCTGATGCTTTGTTCGATCTTGAATTAGGTATTATTTTTAATGTGTGTATTTGTTATTTTTAATTATTTCAAATAATAACGCGCTCATCATTTTATGTGTAGAGAAGGATGATCTGTATTTAGTACAAAATAGGAAAAACTCAAATGAAATGGAAGAATTATTTTTAGAGTTAACATCCGAGTAAGTATTTCATTTTATTGTTTTTATAAATTACATTTATGCATATATAAATGCGTTTCATTTGACATTTATTAAATTAAATTGCAGCGATATTAAAGAAAGAGATACTATAACTGGAAAAGTAAAATATTCTTGGTCAAATGCTTCTATTCTGTCGTGTGTATTAGGAAGAGGTGAAACAACTACAGTGGACATTATATTTGATACTAAACGTAAAGATAAACAAAATAGAAGATATTTTATAGAATTACAGGATGCAAAGGTAAGCATTATCTCGCACAATTAATTATTCGTTCTGAAGCATTTATATTTTAATATTTATATTGGTAATGGTTTTTCTTTTCTTTTTTTTTTTTCTTTTTTTTTCCTCTCTCACCCTCTTAACAGAAAATTGTGTCAACGATCAATGAGAAGAAGAATGCACACCCTATATTATTAAAAGTTTATAAATGTATGAAATGTTCCACGCATTTCTCCCATGATGAAGAATATGAAGTTATTACTTATACATCTGCAACTGGTCTGTCATTATTATAATAACATGGAAAGTTTTTTAAGACAGAGTTATAAAAATAATAGAAACTGTATCTCTTTCAGGTATTAAACAATTAAAGTGTCCTACATGCGCGAGTACATTAGTTATAGAAACAAATGAATTGTCAGAAATGGATTCTGAAAATGAAGCCACTATACATAATAACAAATATATAGAAATGCCTGAAAAAGTTAATTTGCAACATTCTGAATCAGTTTCTAGTATCGGTAAGTATATATCTTTTGTAAAATGTGACTGTTATAATGAGTTTTTCTCTATTTACATATAAGTAAACGAGAAAGCAGAGTTTTCCTGTAACAAAGTTAAGATGTAAATCATTGTAATATTCACAACTGTCGTTTCTATTATTGTGCGTGTTATATACTATAGCAATAACTATAAGATATATAACCTATATTAAAAACAATGAATTTCTCTAAGCTTTTTCTATGCAATTCAATAACATATTAAGTTTACTACAGGAAGAAATTAATAATTTAATATAGTAATTAAACGCGAATTTCTAGTGAAAATAATATTTATGAATTAGCAGAGTGTGAATGTCATAATTGCCAATGATTGCCTGTCAGTGCATTTAATTGTTAACTGGGAATATAACATACTAATCCAGGTGCAGGTGGAACAGAGGGTGGAGCTATATTCGTCACCACTTCTCTGGTGCACTACGATTCTCACCCCCAAGCCCAAGTCTGCTGTAAGCTCAGCCACAATAATTTATATTATGGGACTCTATACTTTTAAACATTTATCATGAAACACAAGTGCACATTATATTTCTTTAAATGTTACAAGTATCAATATATGTATTGTCTATGTATATATATATATATATATATATATATATATATATATATATATATACATATACGGTACATAAAATATATGTATTAATAACTATAAGATAAAATTTATATTTAATTACATTCACGATTAATGATTTAAAAAGTAAATTCAAATATAATCTGTAATGGCTCGTATACTTGTAACATAAGCACTTATTGACTTTGTAACTATATTAACATGAAAGCTTATATATAAATTTCGTCCTTAATGATCTATCAAATCTTTAAACGATGTTTTATTTTTATTGAGATAACACATCTTGTGATTTGAATATCATTTATTTCCATAGCATGTAAACATATGTATAAATTATATATAACAGCAGATTTGAGTGTAAATAGTTTGTTCATATATTTATATTTCATACTTGTATTATCACAAAATAGTAGAAACAAGATTTGTTATAACTCAAAAGAATAATTAATATATCATTTATTATTTGTCATAAATGTTAATTTTTCTATTAACAGGCTCAGCAACTAGTTTAGAAGAATCGAGAGAATCAACGCCTTCAATAAGTGCATTAATTAAAAAATACGAAAGTGACATAGAAATACTTAGTAATCCAAGTCAAAGTAGTATCGAAGTTTTGGACGAAGCTTCAAAGTTAGTAAATAGTAACGAATCTGTGGCTATTGAGTTATTCATCACAATATATAGCTCATTAAAAAACAAATAAACAAACAAGCAAAATAATATATCTATTTTTTTTTATGTACAGATCAAATCTAACTCCTAATAGAAAGAAATCGTCGGAAGAAAAATCCGTTAGCATTGCTCCTTCACTTCTAACAATTACAGATGCAATTGGTCCAATTATGGTTGGATTAACTGAAAGTAGTTCTTCAGGTTTATATTTTTATGTGGATTTTACATTATTGATTTGTTGTTAAATTATTGATATATAAGTATTCCTTCTGTTTTAGGCTCATTAACTGATAGTATCTGTACAGCATACGAAAATAGAAACGTTAAGAAATGTAATAATAACAAAATAAATGCTGAAAAAGAACTTGTACCTGTAACAAATATATCTACGATGCTTGGAGGTATTTAAAGTCATAATCTGATGCTGGTCACAAATACTGTATTATTACTTTTATTTTTAGAACTCTTGCAGAGTATAAAAATAGGAAGTAATAAATCTTTACTAATAAAAACTGAGGAAGAATCAAGTTCATTAAATAGCAACGTGCAATATTCTTATACAGATTTCACTAGTGTTGATCATAGAGTGAAGCTTCATATAATTCTAAATGTCTTTGAATATGAAAGCGAAGAACTCGCTCTCCTTCTTAGGGTATCTTCTTAATCTTACTGATAGTTGTTGTACTATTAATTTTTTATTTCGACTATTTCGTCAATATTAATATTTTTAGGCCGATATATTGATGCACAGTTTGAAGGAAGTATTTCCAGGATGTTTAGTTTTATCTACATCAAAAGTTTATATCCTTAAAATTGATGGACCAGAAGGGTAGGATATTCTATTATCTATTTTTAATGTATATTTTAGAAATATCTTCTAATCAAATATATTTTTCATTTTATAAAACAGGGAGGATCCACAGCGTTGGTTACACAAAGAATACAGCTGGGCTATAGATAAATTGAAATCTATCGCTCCATTACCATTTAAACAAGGCATTTTAATAGAGTTAGAACAGCCTACAAAAATAAACGAAGAATATGTCGGCATTAGTTTGTTATGCATACTTCAAGATTTTCAGAGAACATCGAATTTTTTATTTTATATAACAGGTAATATATATATATATATATATATATACATATACATATTATACATACCTATATATACATATTATATATATATATATTATATATATATATATTATATTATATATATATAATATTATATATATATATATATTAATTATTATATATATATATATATATATATATATATATATATATATATAATATGTTGTTATATGATGTTATATACACTGTAATGAATTAACGATTATCAATGAAAAAATTGATCTACAGACCCTCCACTACCTGCTAGTTGCAAAATTGAATTTTCTGTACCAGAACATTGTAGTACTTTAATGCACAGTTTATTATCACGTATTAAAAAAGATGAAAATGGTGGTGATACTGTCAGAATATTAGCGCTCTATTCTTCTGCAGTACTAAAATATCATAATATTACTACAATGTCACAGTACTCTGGATTATTAGTAACAGCATCCACGTTAGTAATATTAGAAGATAATATGCAATGGCTTTTACCAAATACTAAAGTAGTCCCGGTAGTATTGAAAGAACAAACTATGAGTAATTTAATGGGAATCGTAAGTGAACCTTTTGTTTTTTCTTTAACTTTCATTTTCTTTAATTCATTATTATTAATTATATTGTTAAAGGTATTTGATGTGTATTTAATACTCCACATAAAATGAAATGAAATCAATTTTAGGAACACTATGATACAATACTGATTTTAAATTTTCTAAATGAGATAGCCGGTTCGGAAGAAACTTGGACCTTGGAATTTAATTCTACAGGTGCTGTCGAGGCTGTCATTAATTCAATACAATCACCATGGGAAGAATTATTTTCAGTACCTCTGCAAATTACTACTACATCGATACTAAATAGTGAAAAATCATAAAGAAGATCATTTTTATCTACTAATCTTTGATTTATAAAAATAATAAAATGTGCTACGGCACAAAATATCATGATAGAGTTGTCGCGAATTATTTAAAATGGTGCTGTAAAATCTTAAAAACTAAAATTAGACAGTAAATATTATTGAAAGAAATTTATATCTATATCATTGTTACAATTATTAATATACTTCTCTTATTCTTTAATATATAAAAATTTTTATTTGAAATATGTATATAAAATGTATCTTGATCATCAATCAACAGATTTTCATAAGGAGTTTGTTACTAATTAATATATTTTTCGTATTTTGATCTTCGATACATAAAAGTCTAATGTTTACACGTAAGTCACTAATATATTACCGGAAATATTTTTAATAATAATTTTATAAATTTTTAAACATTTTTAGCACTCTTGATGATGTATTATACATATCCAAAGATCCATAGAATAAGACTATATGATATTTATTCTATATTAGGCAATGAAATGAAATATAGAATCAGTTGAATTTCATATTTTTAATGAAAATACTACACAAATATGAGTAATAGTAATTCAAATATTTTCTTTTTTTCTCCTCTTGTAACATAACAACTTTTATTATTGTTCATAATTTATAGATTACATCTTAAGAGTTGTGTGCTATTTATAGATAAAAGGAAGAGCAAATTAATTATATATTAATTATATACATCTTATTTTGCATGGACAACTCATTTGGCTGTGGTATATGTAATATTTTAAAGATAATTGTACATACACTATAGAAGTTATTCAATATTGATCTAATAAGGTTATTTTTTTTATTTTTATTTTTTTTATATAAAGAATTATAACAATGATAATGTTCAAAATTGATAATCTTATTAATGCATTAGTATAATTTTACTAAATTATTGAAAACTATATATATATATTATAAGTAATATATGTATATATAATATATTTATATAATATATAATATACTTATATATATAATATATATATTATATATTATAAATATTATATATAATATACTTCGATTTTACACATAATTGTTTAAAGAATAAAATATCGCAATTTATGATAGAAAATAAGAAATATTTTGTAATCTTTAGAACATTTCTAACAAATATTTTTTTAATTTATTGTCTTGAAATTAGGTAATATGTCTGTTTCGTATGTAAATTATTCTTTTCTATACCTGTTGTTACATGTGATGGCACTTAAGAAACAGATGTTGAAAATGAATGTAATTACAAAAATTTTAATAATGGTAATGTAGATAATTGCATTTAATTTTAAAAAAAGAAAAAGAAGAAAGTAAATAAATAAAAATGGTTATATACACAGTTATATAATCTACAAATTAATATAACAAACATTTTGAGGATGTTCGCTCTTGTAACACATATTTTTCGAATGTTTATTATAATTTTATCCATAGATAATATAGATATGTATATTAAACTAGGTAAAAAATTTTTCAGCCATAGGTATATTTTTATTATTAGAAAAATTCAATTCTGAGTTGGATAAAACTTTTGTTATACAAGCTTGTATTCAATGATAGAATGTTTCTCGAATACATAATATATAAATGTAGGAATGAATAATAAGCACGATAGCACTGTGTGACCATCTCAGTTTAGTGCATGCTTCTTCTCAATACAGTCAGTAATATGATGAGAGGCAAGGTAAATTTATCTAGGAAACTTAATTTTATCTAAATCCATATACAATTCTCTCTTTCTCTCTCTCTCTAAAATATAAATATTTATATTTACAGATGCAGAGGTATAGTTTTGTTATGATTTTATGGATTTTATGTAAGTAAATAAACTATTAAAGTTAAAAGTATAACATTAATTTTTAGTTTCTTATTATTCTTTCTAGTTCCACTTACTCTTGGCCATTTTGGCTATAGAAAACGAGGTAAATTTAAGTTTATAATTATGTTTACGTATCAAAATGGCTTTTTCTAACATGATTATATAATTGTTCAGATCAACACATGTGGGCGCAACATTTTAAGTTTTGTGCTGGAAAATTGCAATCTCCAATAGCATTATCATCATCTAAATCTATCCCACTGTCTTTCCCTGCTTTGGAAATGATTGGATTTCATGATTTGCTTCCACTTCCTATTACATTAGAAAATGATGGCCACTCTGGTAAGTATGTTGTATGCTACCGAGAAATTTACAACTATTTTTTTGTGTCCTTTTTTTTTTAGTTAAATTAAATATTAATCGTACTATATCAAGAAACCAATTGCCAATACCTTATATATTTGGAGCTGTATTAAAGAAAGGCCAAACATATGAAATGGAAAGTTTACATTTTCATTGGGGTGCAAAAAATAACAGAGGATCTGAGCATACGTTCAATAATGTTAGGTAGTAGAGAATTTACAATATTTTTTATAAATATATTATTTATAAGTAATATTATTACAGATTCCCGATGGAAATGCATATAATTCACAGAAATGCAGCTTATCCTAACTTGTCTTATGCCTTGAATTATCAGGATGGTATTACTGTATTAGGAATATTTTTTCAAGTAAGAAGACTTTATATCATTTTTTATGTAGTGAAAACGATTATATTTTATCATAAAAGTATCTAGTTACAGGAACAAGATAACGAAAATCTTAATCCCATATTAAACATCTTAAGTGATATAAAGTGGATAAATAAAAAAAAACAGATGAATAATTCAATTGCTTTGTCTTCTTTAATGCCGAAAGATACAGATACTTTTTATACTTATAAAGGATCGTTAACATCACCACCGTGCAATGAAGTAGTAACTTGGATTATTTTTTCAACGCCGGTAAAAATCTCATTTCGACAGGTACAATTATATGTTATCTCATTTTTAGTCTGTTTCTTCTATTCGTGTCTTTTTTTTTTTAATAAATAATAATATATTTTGTTAGATGAACAAATTTAGAATACTATCGAACGGAGAAGACACACTTGCAGATAATTATCGACAATTACAAGATATTGGAATGAGAAAGGTATTTGTTAGACGGCTTGACCAATTTTCTGTATTAAAAAACAATATGTCAAGTTTTGACTTTATTGATTCAAATTTTTGGTTTTGGCATTAAGCAATATTATTATTATTATTATTATTATTATTATTATTATTATTATTATTATTACTATTATTATTATCATAATGTATAAAAATTGTAACTAACAATGAGTATAAGTTATGTATGTCACTTACCGAATGTTATTAAAATTTATCGGCTATTGGATGACATTTTTTCTAGTTCACTTGAAATTACTTTAAAATATTCTTCAACTTGTTGTAAATTTTGCATTACCTCAGCATTTTCTGAATATATATCTTTGACTTTTTTAATAACTCCTTGTAATGCTAATTTAGCACTACCTAGTAATGCTCTTTTGGATCTCATATGATCCGTACAATAAGACGAACAATGTAAATACGTCTTCGATAATTTACAGCACAACTGTAGAACAGATAAAGTAGTATTTTCTTTTTGAAACCATTTGGGTTCTGATACAGCAGCACGATATGCTTTCTGTAAATATTGCATAGCTTTCTGATCATCAACATCTGTTCTTTTAAGCATCGTTAATTCAGAATATAATCTCCAAAGATCTGAATTATTAGTTATACGAGATGTAATTCTGCCAAATAATTGAAGTGTCGGTAGAAGTAATAAGTTTCTACATGATTTGCCATTAACATCTTTAATGTCGTTTGCAATAGCATTCGTTAATATTTCCAAAATCTGAATATCTGAATGCTCATTTTTTAAGTCTAAAATGCGATTGTAGCATCTTATTACCTGTAATAAATAAATGCTTAATATGAAACATTTTATATTATAATTAGTTACAATAGAAAGAAGAATAGAAAATCCATTTTTTAATATTATTTAACAGATTACATGTTATTCAACATACTTCTAAAAATTGTCCCAAATCAATGCAAACTGCCATCAAATTATCCCAAACTTCCCAACGATCGTGATTACATTTAATCGCCTCGTAAAGGACTTTCCATGCTCTGTATTTATCACCTAATTTTATATATGCCTTTGCTAAATTATTCCATGCCTCGAAAGTCTAAAATTAATATTAAAGAAGAATATACATATATTGAAATCATAGTCATTAACTAATTGAAAGTTGGGTATTTAAACTATGCAAATGCAATGTTTTAAAGAAATAAAGTTTATTTTACATACAGTTTGCTCTAAAGCACAATATCGTCGGTATGCCATTGCCGCTAGTTTCCAATCCTCCGTTTGCAATGCTGCAAAGCCAAGTCTCAACCATACATCCTCTTGGATATTATTTAATTCAACTGACAACCGTAAGTGTGGTATAGCTTCGACATACTAGAACACGGTATAATAAATGAGAAGATAATCTTTCAGAAAATAGATACATCATTTTTTGCATACATTTTTTTTTAGAAAATAGAAGAACCCCCAATGCCTCTGTGCGCGACTACTTTTCTCATCTGATAATTTCCATGCTGTTTCATAATGCTTTACATCGCCAGTTGTATCACCCAACAAACACCATAATTTAATTGTTGGTTTTTTAGCAATTTTTTGAAGTATAATTTCTGCAGCCTACGCAGTGTAAACAAGCCTTTTATTACTATCATTAAAATGTTAATACAATTTAAAAAATATTTCACATTGTACTGACGAAAATCTTACTTTGTGTTTCAATTCTAGTATGTTGTAACAAAGAATAACATCTTCCCAAAGTTTCAACTTGAGAAACAAGTCTAAAGCTCCTTTCACTAACCCAAGACTAAGCATGATATTAGCTAAAATTTTTTCTAACATCCATATAGGCTTCATTCCACTGGCAAAAAATATGTCTAATCTTTCTGCCATTGTGACGTTACAATCTTTTATTTCTTTTAATAAATATTCAGCTTGTAACATTGATCGCTCTACAGTTCTTTTGTCATTAGCTTCATAAATGCATCGACAACAAAGAGCTGTCATTTTTAATGACCAATTTTTTGTATTATCGATTACTTTCTGTAAGCAAACAAATTTTTGTTGGCTATCTTGCATATAACTGCGATAAACTTCTAAAAAGATTATTTTATTATACTCACAGTTACATATGGATTAATTTCTTCATCTGTAAGTTTATCTCTTGGCTGAGATAACTGCAACTGAGTACTAGAAAAGAAACAAAATATAATTTTATAGTGTACATATTATGTTATTATGAAGAATATATTACCAAATCTGTTTATGTAGAAAAATAATAAATATTCTTACTGTCTTGCTAAAACAATGGCTTCTTCCAATGCTCCCAATCTAATTTCATCCTGAAATTCAGAAAACTGAGTACGTTCTAGTCTTAAATCATCATTTAGATCTAAAGACTTTGGTAAGTTTTTGCAAATTCTTGTCTCAAATGTATCTTCTTTGTCCATACTTATTTTTAAAAATAATTGCGGCTTCAATTCTTTTTGATATTTTGTTCGCTTTCCCATAATACCTTGTAATTCCATTTTTACTTGAGCAATATTTTCAACATGTGCCAAATACTTTTCTGAACATTCTATTCTTTTATAGTACAAATAAAATTGTGCAACTTCGAGATTAAATAGAGCTTCTGAAAACGTAGATCGTACGATATTTAAAGCACCAATATTTGCAATTAACATTTCCGTTTCTTCAAATATTGTTCCTGAAGTCTCCTCTAATATGAACTGATGCAGAAGATTGGCTCTAAATAACCACCACATACAACTTTTATAGTTGTTTTGCATATACTCATTTGAGAATATAATTTTAGATAAATAAAGAAATTCTGGCTTTTCAACATTCTCATTACATTCATCATGTAGGGATAAATACTTGAGTGCTTTTTCTCTTGTAACCGATAATAATTCAATGCCTCTGTCATCTGTAATCGGACCTGTCCAATTGCATTTAATAAAGTAAAACAAAGATGCTATACTTAGGCATAACCATTCGTAGCTATCCGTTGTATCTTTTTTTATATTATTATATATGATTTCTTGTAAATCATCGCTATTAGAAAGAGATTCAAATAGTTTGGCCGATGCTAATTCAAGTAATACATCCACGTATTGACCTTCTAATATTTTCCGTATAATAACTGCATTGCACTCTAAGAGAAAAATGATATTCAAATAAAATACTTTTTTGATGTACCATAAATAAATTATAGAACTCTCTTACCTTCGTCTATGACGTTTGTCAAGAGCTGAGTTTCTATTTTTTCACTAATCTTTTCTTTAAGTTTATCCATAATTCTTTTGCAGATTAATAATTTGCATATGTACAAATAATATTCAATCCAGAGAGGTTTACTAACCAAAAATATTTGAAAATTCTATTAGATCAAATATATATATATTTATGTATAAAATTATGTATATATATATATATATATATATATATATATTTAATATTAAATTTACTCAACAGTCACGATTATCATCGATATTTATGTTAAAAAATCAAATGCACGTGACGAGAAAATCATTTGGAATTATTCACCGAATTTATGTAGAATTGAAAACTAAATTAAACTCAATTAAAAAAAAGTACATAAAATTCAATCTAATTATTGTATGACCATTATATATTTTAATTTATTCTTCGTTTTATTTTAAATATTGTGTTGTGTAAAATTACTGTTGTATGTTCGTTTGCTGGTTGGTCGTGGTTATCATATAGCATAGATACTTATATTAGAGACACAAATCATTGGTCAGTCGTCTTTGTCAGCAGTCAAGTTGCTCAGATTTCAACTATGAACAGAACATAGTATGAAATTTTATTCGGTCATTCATGAAGGTACACAAAACGTTTATTTCTGTTTGAATAAAGAATAAATTGATTAGCTATAAAAAAATTACTAACAGTTCAATTAATCGTCAACTCATCAAAATAATCATGGATGCCATCAATTCAGGATTCTTTGAATTGATCACATCTTATAAACATTGGGTACAATCTAATCCACAATTACTGGCAGATTTGGAGAGTACAGTAAGATGTTTCTCTTACTTTACAGCTGGTATTAAATTTGTCTATTTATATTTCTCTTTTTCGTTATGGGCATTTTTTTCCTGACAGATTTTTTCTTATAGGTCGATTTAATAATTCTACATTGGCATCGGAACTTATTTATTCCATACCAAATTTAATTGAATTGTTTAACGATTTATTGATATCGAGTGGCAAGTATATGAATTTGAAGATACCAAAATTGCAATTAAAAATTAAAATCTGGTTAACCGTGTTGGAGTATACAGAAGCTTTATTTGAAGTATCTGCACATACAATCTGGGGAAAGTCAGGGAAATGGCTCATTATTGGATTTATACAAATATTTAAGTAAGTTTGCCATCATTATAATCAACTAATAAAATCGTATGGTAAAGTAATTTACATTTTTTCGATTTATAGGGCTGTAATGAGATTGTGTTTGGTATATGTCTACAAAGAAAATTTAGTGAAAAGTCCTTCTATTAAGCCACTGAATAGAAATAAAATAAATGTATGCGATAAAGATGTTAAAATGAGAGAAGGATTTCAGTTGAAACGAAGTGGTATCGTAGTTAGGAGTATTAGAACCTCTAGATCTATACAAACACGGGTCTGGGCACCTATACCATCTATGAGAGATGAAAATGAAAATGTTGATAATGCTTTTATATCTAAACGAATGTTGAAATTAGCAGAGGTTTGTTTCAACTATGCATATATAGTATCTTTTATCATTAAATCTCTTGTTACAATATTTCAAAATTCTTTCATTTTTCTTTTCAGACTTTTTATATAATAAAGCCATTGATCCATCTTGGTTGTTTATCTACAATTGGAAAAATGAATTGGCAACCATGGTTTTTGTCTTTAATCATTGATTTATCTAGGTAGCAAAGAATTTTTAATTAAAGAATACCGATGTGGAGGAAAAACAATAAAAGTATAAAATAATTTTTTTCCAGTTTACAATTATTTAATCATTACGGAAAGGCAGCTGCACTTAATGAAGAAGAATGGAAAGAAATTTATCAAAGAAGATTAGGTATACTACTATATATTTTACGTTCACCTTTTTATGACAATTACAGTCGTCTTAAAATAATAGCAATACTGAAAATTTTGTCTGCAAAAGTGCCTTTGGCTAGACTTATAACAGAACCAATAGAAAAATATTTACCACATTGGCAACAAATGTATTTTTATATGTGGTCACGTTAAAAAATATCGTAAATACGATACGTTTAATATAATGATACGAACACATAAAAAATCGTAATGTCGTGTAAAGTGCCTTGCAATATATAAATAGTTCTTCCAGAATATAAAATCAAATTGTGAGCAAAAAATTTATTACTGATATAAATTATACTTCTCTGCATTTTGTATATAGAAAATGTGTAAAATAACATTTAATTTACATTCCAAGTTTATTTCTGTTTTGTATTGATTTTCTGTAACACACGTGCAATACAGATATAGCCAGATATTCAATTTAAGAGAAAGATCTGGTCATTTACAAATTTAGATTATATATTCATATATTTATTAATTTTTTTGTAATTATTTTAACCTGCGTATCATATGTTATATGATACGCACATGTGTGTGTGTATGTACGCGTGTGCGTGTATATATATATAGTGTCTATCTTTTTTTGCATAATCAATATAAAATATTATTCATAGATTTAATTTCATATTAATAAAATATATTCAAATTGTGTGATGGTATAAATTACAGAATAATAAAGTATAATTAATATTATATATGAAGAACCTTTTTTCCTTTGGGAAGTAATGATTTATAAGGATAATCATTATATATAACCCATTAAAGTATAGTACAATCACATATTTCAAAGCTGGTTGTTAGTCGCGTGTTTTAATGAAATACTTTAGGGAACGTAAGGTTGCGCTCCTCGCATCTGTTCAAAACAATAAATAAAAAATAACAGAAGATTAGATATATAAGAATAATTCTAAATTCAATATATAAAACAATTTACATTAATTTTATATGAGTTCTATAGTAAATTAATAAAATCTAAATTATTAAAACTAATATTTAATTAATTTGTTAAAAAAAATAATATTCTTTTTGAATGTACGAAAAGCTATATAGAATAGTAAATATATTTGCAATGTCTAAGTAGAATGTTCAATTAAAATCATAATCTTTATCTTGATTCTTTTAGTATACTATTTTACTACTTAGAAAATATTTTTTTAATAACAGTGCATATTGAGATATAGAGACAGTTTTGGAGAAGAGGAGCTCTACTATAATTTTATTTACATTATTCTATAATATACAATATAAAATTAAGAAATATATATTAAAGAAAATAATTGTCTTTCATAAATTATGTAGCAGTATTAAGTAAGCTATTTTTTCTTTCAAAATTCTTGCTTTGCTTTTTTCTTACATATATAATATGTAATATATTAATAATTGTAAATATACAACTTGTAACAAATAATAATATATAGAATATTATATACAAGCAAAATATATAGAAAAGCTATTGAAAAATATGAAATATTAATATCTCAGTATTGGATAATATATTTTTCTATTTACTGACTAAATATGTAATTTGCATTTTTTTGCATCTTTGGTAATAACATTTGAGAATATCTTACATTCATACATATAATATATATTGTTTACATTAAATAAAATTAATTCATGTCATGTGATGCATGTAATACATCAATTACAATAAATAAATTATATCTTAATCGTATCTATCTTATTGGTGTAATCAAGAATTTTAATTTTTCCTTTTTATGTCTTGTATATAAATAGACAAAATGATAGATATAAAGAAAAATTAAAGTACATTACAGAAAAATGAATAAGTATATTACAAATATGTCTAGTTCTTTTATGCATAACGATAATTATAGACATTACAAAAAAATAAATCAATTTGGAGAGAGAAGATTCATTACAGTATAAGCTGATATAAAGTATATATATTAATACTATTGCAAAATTGTTATCATAAAATTGTATTAACTTATTATCGTTTAAAGAGAAACGTTTTATTCTAAAAGAATGGTGAAATTATGCAAAAATTTCATCCTGCATACCAAGATGTTCCAAAAAAATGCCCATTGGTGTTCGTGCCAAACCAATACCTTCAATTTTATTAGCAAGTTTGTTTTTAATATTCCTTAGTCTCAGAGAAGCATGTACAAATATAACTGTAACAAATTATTAGTTAATTAGCCAATATTGTAACGATACTATTGAAATATTTTAACTTGCCTGCGAATGGTAACAGGATGCCAAGTAGAAAAACTAGGAGAGATCCTAATGTATATGTTGCAAAGCATGCTGCCAATATTATACCAAGTATACCTACACCTGGATATTGTTGCTTAAATTGGTGTATTAATCTTCCTTCGGTCGAAACATAGGCAAATCCTCCCAATATTACTGCCATTGCTAACATCCCAACTAACATTTTTACAGGATGAATTAATCTGCAGAAATAGTTTCCAATATTATATAGTATAACGTTAATTGTCAAATAATAGTAAAGATTACTATAAGATATAGATATGTATGTATCCATGTGTGTTTATATATATACACAGAAAATGAATTTGACACTTACCCTACAACGAGAAAAATAATCACAAACATGAACAAATAATTTGTTTGATAATAAAGCAAATTATTTACGACTCTGTTACCCCATTTATCAAGATCTTTAAAATTTGGTATTTGAAAACGAGCGTATTCCAATAAAAAGTCATCCAAACGCCGAAGAGGTGGTAATTCAAAATTAGAATCGGTTTTAGTTTTATCCATCGTAACTTTACTCTTATTCTTTTGTGATTGCAGCTAAAAAAATCTCTACAGATTAATAACGTTTCACTCGATTTCACTACTTTGCTCTTACGTAGCTATATATTTTTGGATGATGACGTTTTTCAGAAAAAATCAAGGGTAATAAATTGTATACAAGAGATATCTCAGACTTAGTTACATATCCTATAGATGCGCTAGTATCGCCCTCATGCACATTCTCTACGGCCAAATTCTGAAGGAAATAGTACACAATAAATACATGTAAACCTTTTTATAAAAGTTAGTCATTTTTTAAAAAGGCCTTTTAATAAACGTTAATAATTATTGTTTTTTTATAAATTTAATTCAATCTAATATTTATTTATTAACTTGCTTTTTTACATTTTTTTTATTATTAATTCTGCTTATAATTGTTTAATTCATTCCGCATATTCCTAAGATAGCGCCACATCTGCATCATGTCTCGTTCAAAAGTACATATTTCATGGAAATTCGTATTTTGTTTATAAAAAATGTTCGATCGAATTGAAATTCCTTTTTGTTAAAAATACGTGCAAATACATTTATCAGTATCCCTATTTCTTTTTTTATTAGTTATAAACAAAGCCACATAAAGTTGTCTTCATTTTTATATATTTATGACTATAGGTTATGTTATTTTTCAAACAATGTATATTTTTGATTTAAATACTTAATATTTCATAGGACGTACGATATTATTTTACGTCTTACACTACTAATTTTTAAAAGACAATCATAAGGTCAACTTATGTAAAATGATTATTTCATTAATAGTCAATTTATTTGTTTCAACCGATTCTGATGAAGAAATTTAAACAAAATGCGCTGACAAATGTGTGGAAATAAAACTGACTAATAACTAAAGCTATCTAAAATATATTTTGTAAAAATGAGAAATCAGGAAATACTATTTCTGTCTAAAATGTTTAATAAAATGTCAGTAAGAAGAAATGGCATCACAAGAAATTAAAGATGGTAATTTTTTATTATATTAGCAGAGAGGATTTAAGTTCTTTAAATGAAATCTCTTCATTGCCAGAACAAATCCTAATCACAAATTTTGGTCAAAACGTAATTTACTTGAAGCTGTAAATAATAAGATACATTAAATTGTGTGTGTGTGTGTATGTATGCATACATATATTTTATAAGTTATAAAATTTATATACATAATTAAAATTTTTCATATTTATTGGATTGCATCTGGATTGATTTAGAAAATATAACCGATTCTGATGACGTACTTTATATTATTAATCAGTTAGCGATAAAACAAATTTACAGAGGTTTTATGAGAAGCTGTATACTTGCCTTGTGTGATTTATAAACGTAAGGAGAACTTATTATATTTGTCTTTTTTTACCTTTAATTTATAAAGAATAATAAAGTTAAATGCTCGCGTGCACCAACGTGTGTGTACATATATGTATGTATTATACTTCTTAATATGGACGGAGACAACTGAAAAATATTACTATTCAATACATTTTTAATAAATAAATATTGATTGAAATTATTATTACAAGATATATATATATATATTTCTGTATTCATATATATATATATATCTTGTAATAATAATATCTTGTAATAAAAATAGAAATTTCATTAAATTATTATTACTTTTAATATTATTTATATAATATTATGGTAAGAAAGATTCATAAACTTAAAACTGTTCTCTGTCGTTAAGTCTTAATTGATTATAGCTTAAATTTTTATATATAACAACTTGAATCTTTTTCGTATAATTTAAAAAAAAAAATAAAAATAAGACTACAAAAATAATTGAAAAAAATATAACATTAAAATTACTATGATAGTAAAAATAACGTAAACCAATATTACAATAAAGTAGAATAAAATGAAAATAACATTAATAGAAATATAATATAAGGTTACCTTAAAACGAAGAAGAAAATACAATTCAAATTTTATAATCTTCTCTTGGAATTTTTGGAAATCATTCAATGTTTTTCTACATTAATATCCAGATTTGGATGTTCCGTTCCGTTGAGAAAAGCGACGCTGAAGCTAAAATGAAAGAGGAGGACGAGATGGGAAGAGAAGCGGAAGAAGATGAAGAAAACAGAAGAAAAGCGCCGGTGGGGATTGACGCATATTTCTCGAGCAGTCAGGGATGTCCAAAAAACATTGAGGTCCACCCTCGAACATCCAATGATATACCCGATGTTTGAATATTTAGCTTCGAGAGATTTCCCGGTTATGCGTTGTCCCGGTCGAAGCACTGCGTAAGTTTCCCATTTTACGTGGGTAGAACTATTGGGCAGCCCTGGAGACGTCCCTCGTGCCCATCTTCGGTAGCATCGCGTACGGTACGCGAGCGTTATATCTGGCTTCGCAGCGCTTGCGGGCCTCAGCCGTTCCGCAGCTACCTACTCATCCGCAACTCACCCTCACGGTTGGTAGTTTAGTCTACTCTTATATATAAGTTTATTCGCACTATCGGTGCGTCCTCTTTCAGCCGATTTCGAATGAATTTATCGCGTAAAATTTATTTTTTAACAAAGAATATATTTCTTTCAGCGATAATAAAATAGCAAAATGTGTGACGACGAAGTAGCCGCCCTTGTTGTAGACAATGGATCTGGTATGTGTAAGGCCGGATTCGCGGGAGATGACGCACCTCGTGCCGTCTTCCCATCGATCGTTGGTCGACCTCGTCACCAGGGTGTGATGGTTGGCATGGGTCAAAAAGACAGCTACGTCGGCGACGAAGCGCAAAGCAAAAGGGGTATCCTTACTCTAAAGTATCCTATAGAGCACGGTATCATCACCAATTGGGATGACATGGAGAAAATCTGGCATCACACCTTCTACAACGAACTTCGCGTCGCTCCAGAGGAACATCCCGTTCTCCTTACCGAAGCTCCGCTCAATCCTAAGGCTAATCGCGAAAAAATGACACAAATTATGTTCGAAACCTTCAATAGCCCAGCCATGTACGTTGCCATTCAGGCAGTTCTTTCCCTGTACGCCTCCGGTCGTACCACGGGTATCGTATTGGACTCTGGCGATGGTGTATCTCATACCGTCCCTATCTACGAAGGTTATGCTCTTCCTCATGCCATCTTACGTTTGGACTTGGCCGGTCGTGATCTAACCGACTATCTCATGAAGATCCTAACCGAAAGGGGATACTCATTTACAACCACGGCCGAGCGAGAAATCGTTCGTGACATCAAGGAGAAGCTTTGCTATGTTGCATTGGACTTTGAACAAGAAATGGCGACCGCAGCTGCCAGTACTTCTCTTGAAAAGAGCTATGAACTGCCCGACGGACAGGTCATTACTATCGGCAACGAGAGGTTCCGTTGCCCAGAAGCACTTTTCCAACCTTCCTTTTTGGGTATGGAATCCTGTGGTATTCACGAAACTGTCTACAACTCCATAATGAAGTGCGACGTCGACATTCGTAAGGATCTCTACGCCAACAACGTTCTGTCTGGTGGTACCACCATGTATCCTGGTATCGCCGATCGTATGCAGAAGGAAATCACTGCCCTCGCACCCTCGACTATCAAGATCAAGATCATAGCACCTCCCGAGAGGAAATACTCCGTATGGATCGGTGGTTCCATCCTTGCTTCCTTATCCACCTTCCAACAGATGTGGATCTCGAAGCAGGAGTACGACGAGTCCGGTCCTGGTATTGTCCACCGCAAGTGCTTTTAGATCCATTATTAAACAGTGTCAGAAATGCGACACAGATTTTGAAGAATTAACGTCTTGGTTGCGTCTAGGAGTATTGTTGAGAATGATGATCATATTTATACGAACAATTGTGCTACTACAAAAGAAAATCATTGACACATCAGCATTCGACTTTTCATTATCAAATTATATATTTTCTTGGGATTTCTTTTTCAAATATCCTATTCAATCTATTTTAAGTTCGTAACTTTTTGCAAGAAGGAAAGTCGAAGGGAACATTATCACATCAAATGTCAGTGTAATCAAAGATTTCCAAAGATAATCATTTTATTAATATGAACTTTGGAAGGAGCCACGCTTAGTTGACCATTACATTACCATTAAGATTGTTTACTATCTTAATGTCAATTATATTGCCTGTAATCGTACAATTAAGTTCATGTTCATTCTATCTTGGTTATTAACGAAGCAAGGCTTCTAAAGTGCATCTGAATATATTATAATTTACATTGTAAATATTATATACTAAATCATTGTTGCATTGTTATACAATTGACAAACCATGTCAAATATAAACCTAAATATAAATTTCACACGACATTATAAATATTATTTAATACTAAAACACGATGTTATATCCTTTCCTATATATCCAATGTTATAATTCTTTAGACATTTATAGGATTTTAATGTATGTTTCAATGATGTTTTATTATTCGATAAAGCAATTCAGAAGACTTCTTTACGAACATTTTGTCTCTATGTATTCAGTTAAATGTTGTATTACTCTTGAGGTGCGCGCACATTACGTAATACCTATTTTTAGTTTATTAGAATTAAATTTTTCCTATATAATCGCGTTCTTTACTATCGTCCAATTGTGATCTCGAATTAGAAACTGATTGCAAAATTAAACTGAATTAAAACATGCAATAATATATTTGATATAGATATATATTCATCATGATTGTTAATCATTTCTTTGCTAGAGTCTATAGTTTTGCTCTCGAGTAAAAGCATATCTGAGTAATTGCGAGGCAATGTCCAAAAAAAGCTGTCTCGCCGCACGAGGTAGCTTTTATCAAAACTTGGCTCTCCCATCCATCCAAATTAGGTACGAGGAATCTATTTTTACGAACAGTCACTCACATCGATTTCCAGTAGCTTCTCATGATATTTATGAATTTCACCAATCACCATCCAACCGTCAACTGTTTGATCATGTACATAGTTAATTGGTTAAACAGATTATATATAAATAAAAATACGCATGCACATATTAGCATTGGAAAATAAAAATATTTATATATTTATGCATGCGTGGTAATAGTATAGCTATTAAATGGTACTCTATATTAGTACAAGAAAGGCGAAATTATAAAAAAAAATTCTTTTTGCAAGTCTCTATCAGTGATCAATCAACACGTATCTTTAAAAATAAAACTCTGCAGCTAAATTGTTGATTATTTATTCGTTATTCTTTGCTCTTTTTAATGAAAGTAATTAGTTATAGCAAATATTTATTTACTTATTTTATATGAAAAAGAAAGTTATTTTACAATAGCTTAAAGTCAAATAAAAATATAAATTACTTTATGTCCCGGTAATATATGTGATATTATTTTTAGAGTAAATAAATAGCCTATAAAAGTATATGTTGATATTCTTGTAAAGAATCTTTCACAATTAATAAAAAGAACGAATTATCCATTTAGAGATATTGGATAAGAAGCTCTACTTGCAATTATGACTTTTAATTGGAAAATTGATGTAGATGAAAAAGATTGATTGTTGGTGATTCATTTTTTTTTTAAGAGAGAGAGCAAAAGATAGATAGATAGATAGATAGATAAATAGATAGATAGATAGATAGAGAGAGAGAGAGAGAGAGAGAGAGAGAGAGAGAGAGAGAGAGAGAGAGAGAGGGAGAGAAAGAGGAAAGACATTATGTCGTTATCAACAAATATGGAAATAAAACGAAAAGAATAATATTATTCTTCCATACAGCATGTAGCTGAAGCTAACAATAAGTAATTAGAGTGCAAAAAATTCATCCATAAAATATCATATTTATCAGAAAGAAAAAATATAAATTCGTTTGGATTCTTTTGCATCGAATTTTGGATCAGATTAGGTATTAAATGATTTTCAATTAATTTGATGTATTATAAAAAAAAAACGAAAAAATGGTTAACTATGTAAAGAATCATAAGAAGGATTGAAATATAGGAGTTTTCGAAGTTATACGTTGATCTCTTGCTTAGATCTCGCAACCGCCTAGTTCGGCGAGCGTCGCGACGCCCGCGAGGCAAGCCTTTTTCGTGCCTGTCGAGCACGCACCATTCCACGAAAATGCGGGGGTGTACTGACGAGAGCATATATTCGACGTCGCGACGCCCAAAGGCACAGACGCCACTCCAACTCTGTCCCGTGCACGGTACGTATATACCAAGCGACACCAAGTCCTAAGATACTTTCTAACAATCTTATTTCAATTATTCATCCTTAATATTATATCGATCTAGATAATCGTTGCATTTATACGATTCCAACGATCTCTCATTTGTAAAATCCGTTCTTATTGATATACTATATTTTCTTTAAATCTTAACAAATCGAATAGAAACAAAAATTAAGTTTAAGGAAAAATTGTTCGATTAACTCGACTGTAACCAAATGATACTCACGACAAAGATTTCTTTTTTATCAAAGTAAAGAAAAAATCAACGCGTTCGTAAATCTGGCGTTTAACGAATGTTTCTAAATGAGTTTTCATGCAAGTAACTTTCCGACTTTGTCCCTCTTTTAATTTCTTTTTATTAATAATATTTATTATTAAAAATATATAATAACGGATTGAAAGAGCGAGAGAGAGAAATGTTTCACTCGCAAAGTAATTAAGCTACCTCTGACTAGATTGTCCATCTCTCGATATAAAATTCATTCCAGGATTGCAATTAATTAATATGAAAGCAAGGCACAATTTTAAACTTATTCGAGGTCTTTGTCCGCATACGTTTCTGCGATGCTTTTCAAAGCATAGCGTAATTTTGGCACGCACAAGCATATGAGCTATGTTTTTTCATTTAACGGCCGAGCCGGGGCGACGTCGGATACTATAAACATTGCTTGAACTTATTAGGGAGCGTCCGTTGGTCGTCCATCTAAACTTAGCTATCCGCCGCACAGAAATAACTTTGCGATGCTGAAGCCACTCGCCTATCGTTTTATAGGCAACTGGGTCAATCCTGGCTAGCGATGATTCCTAAAAACGTTATTGAGAAATATTTTAAAGCAACAAAACAATCATATAAACCTATTACATATGAAAGGAATTATAACATACAAATCTATTACATATGAAAGGAATATTTAGCGAAAGACTTTAGCTAAAACATTATACGTGATAAATTACTTGCACAAACTACGACGACCAACTAATATAAAATGATGTTTCTTTTGTTTGCAGATCTTTAAAATCGAACAAAAAGCACAATGTGCGACGACGAAGTAGCCGCCCTTGTTGTAGACAATGGATCTGGTATGTGTAAGGCCGGATTCGCGGGAGATGACGCACCTCGTGCCGTCTTCCCATCGATCGTTGGTCGACCTCGTCACCAGGGTGTGATGGTTGGCATGGGTCAAAAAGACAGCTACGTTGGCGACGAAGCGCAAAGCAAAAGGGGTATCCTTACTCTAAAGTATCCTATAGAGCACGGTATCATCACCAATTGGGATGACATGGAGAAAATCTGGCATCACACCTTCTACAACGAACTTCGCGTCGCTCCAGAGGAACATCCCGTTCTCCTTACCGAAGCTCCGCTCAATCCTAAGGCTAATCGCGAAAAAATGACACAAATTATGTTCGAAACCTTCAATAGCCCAGCCATGTACGTTGCCATTCAGGCAGTTCTTTCCCTGTACGCCTCCGGTCGTACCACGGGTATCGTATTGGACTCTGGCGATGGTGTATCTCATACCGTCCCTATCTACGAAGGTTATGCTCTTCCTCATGCCATCTTACGTTTGGACTTGGCCGGTCGTGATCTAACCGACTATCTCATGAAGATCCTAACCGAAAGGGGATACTCATTTACAACCACGGCCGAGCGAGAAATCGTTCGTGACATCAAGGAGAAGCTTTGCTATGTTGCATTGGACTTTGAACAAGAAATGGCGACCGCAGCTGCCAGTACTTCTCTTGAAAAGAGCTATGAACTGCCCGACGGACAGGTCATTACTATCGGCAACGAGAGGTTCCGTTGCCCAGAAGCACTTTTCCAACCTTCCTTTTTGGGTATGGAATCCTGCGGTATTCACGAAACTGTCTACAACTCCATAATGAAGTGCGACGTCGACATTCGTAAGGATCTCTACGCCAACAACGTTCTGTCTGGTGGTACCACTATGTATCCTGGTATCGCCGATCGTATGCAGAAGGAAATCACTGCCCTCGCACCCTCGACTATCAAGATCAAGATTATAGCACCTCCCGAAAGGAAATACTCCGTATGGATTGGTGGTTCCATCCTTGCTTCCTTATCCACCTTCCAACAGATGTGGATCTCAAAGCAAGAGTACGACGAGTCTGGTCCAGGCATCGTTCACCGCAAGTGCTTCTAAGCAATTATATTCATATAAATGATTGTTATTGCTATATTATCTACGCAGATACACCCATAAATTCCGCACTATTTCATCTAGTTACATGTCGATTATTTCAATTTTACTGTTGGTACTTTTTAGCTACAACCACAAGGAGTTTCTTATTAGGAGTAGCAATCAGTATTCTTTTTGGCACTAATTGAATATAACCGTCATATTATGTGTGTGTGTGTGTGTGTGTGAATGTGTATACACATACTTAATATACATATATACACATATATATGTATATACACACAGAATTTCTACATCTCTATCTCTATGGAATAAATCAGACTTATATTTTCACAGCGGTGTAACTAGTAATCTTTCATTTGTTACCCTTTATACGCATTACTCGCACGCATATTATATTAAGTCATCGTTTCATTAATCGTTTTGATAATGTTCTGGAATTATAACATTTAAATAAGATAAATTTTATTCAAGATTTTTTAATTATGATTGATATACGTAATGAAATCTAGATTTACTACTAGAAAAACAAATTCATCTTTTACATCTCATTTTATACAATATATTCAGCGATCTCTTTGAGGAAAATGTATTATATTTAACTGTCTAATAATTTTTATGCTTTTTATAACTTTTGTCATGCAAACATTCGGAATCATAGACCGAAAGATATAAAGTTCGTGCAATAATTACTGGGATGATTTGCCTTTGTACCTATACTATACCGCTACTATTTTCATATGTCAGTTTTTGGTTTATATGCATTAGAAGAAAACTAATTGGACGATGAAAATTAAAGAAAATTAATATTCACAAATATTAGAAGTTCAAGTACAAGGTAAGTGGAAAAACATTTGGCTAAAGGAACCGTATATAAAACGGATTTATTAAAAGTAGTCTAGTTTACGTATAATTAAATATTTATATATTAGAACCAACTAATTCTATATATGTATATAGATATGGATAATTTACAAGGAAGACGATATAATTGGCTATCTACCCAAGGGAGAATTCAATTTAACGATCATGCATAAACACTGCTGTACACCGGACAATGAATCAGTAATGATTTTTTTTAAATTACCACGTCCTTAATGATGCACCAAATCGTTCACCGATGTGGTTAACAATGATCCATCAGCCAATGCCCAGTGGAAATGAAAATCCAGGTAACATTTTAGTCGTTGTATGCATATTTGACGAAGAAGGTAACATTCGGATGCATTGGCTAACTTTTATCATCCGATCTGCAAATATAATTTTGAAGAAGAAGGATCGTTTGATTTGGACTTGGGAAAATTATACAAAATTTATAATTTGTCTAAAGTGTAAAGCGAAATTACATTGATGTCATTTTACATTCGAACTTTGCATAGTGAAATAAGATACGTAGAAAATACGTATATGTACAGAATTTACATTCTAACGTTATATTCTAACTCTCTCACGAATATTTTATCTATCATAATCGAATTATCAAGGAACAATTGTTTTATATATAAGCTTTATTACCGACACGAAAGTGCTAACGAAAGAGAATGTCGTTAATGATTTAATTTTAATCTCAGGAGATATTCATCCTCGTATGCTTGTTCGCATACGGCAGAATGATGATCAATTTGCACTCATTTTTTCATAATAATTTTCTTTAAGTTAGTTACCGTAACGTATGCAAAGGAAGCACAATTAAAAGAACATTAGCAACTAACAAAGACGCGCCGTTTCGAGATTGAAACTCAGTAATGCAAACTCGGCGAATCTGTCCGACAAATCGACAGCCAACATCGATGCTACTACAAAATGGTAAAGTGGGGAGAGAGCTCGATGATGGATCGAGTAATTCTCGTCGCCCCGTACATTTTAATAATACTAAATAAAAAATGGTTATTTTTATTATTTAGAAGATTATTGTCTTTCCAAATACAATCAATATTCTCTCGAGTATTTCTATTTCAAATACGTTCTACGAACTACCTGTCCTTACATTTATATCATCTTTATCATCTGCGTTAGGCCATTATACAATAACTAATACAACATGATTTTTTATGTAAATATAAATTACTCGAGATTCATTCTTGTATAAAATCCTTTAATAAGTATGAGAGGAATATATAATTACGTAAAAGATAAATGATATTTTATTTTGACGAAGACACATGACTTTGACTGAATCTCACAACGTAACCTACTTTAAATGTTGTTCTTTACATCTTTCTCTTTTCTTTTACAGAAGAAGAAGTACTTTTAAAAGCAAGGAAACGAACAAAGAAAGAACAGCGAAAGAATGACAAGAAAAAAGGAAAAAAGAAAAGAAAAAAAAAAAGCAATAGTAGTTAAAAAAGGGAGGAAAGCGTGAACTGGACGCGTACCATCATCTATTGGTACCTTCATTTAGGTGAAAAGCACCCGGGGAGGACGGCCCTGCGTTGTAACGAGTCCTTATTTGGATTCGGGATCCGTTGGGAAAAGCGCGTCGTCGGCGTCGTAACAACCCGCGTCTCCCTCTCGACGTCGCTCTTAGGGCGACTAAGGATTAGGCGGCGACGGCGGCGGTGGTGGTGGCGGCGGCGGCGACGGCGGCGGCGGCGAACCGATGCACGCGTTAACGTACAGCAGATTTCCATCTAAGGGGCGGATCGCTATTTTCGGCTTCGAACCGATATGGATAAAGGTACCCCACAGAGCAGACGATGCGCCACTCGCCGCTTTCGGTCTCTTGTACAACGTTCGTCCCTAAGAGATCGTCGCCGATCTATTGAGCCATCCAACTCTGAACGGTAAATCATTCAAAGGAAAATGCAAACCTTGCGCCTGTCGTTTTATCTTGCATTAGACAACGCTTTTTCTTCTTCTTCATCAACTCCTCTAATTCTTTTTTCCACATCTCCTTCCTATTCTATGCTTTCTACTACTTTTTCTTTCGAACTTATGCATAGATCGTCAACTTTGTGATTCTTGTGATCGCGATCAAGTGTATCGGGCAATCGATTCGTACTAACCAATGGCTTAATTTTATGTACATTTTCGGCGTGTTGAAATTTGTGTGAAGTGTAGTTTGGTAAATCTTGCATGGTGCTACGTGACGAAATATAAGGATACCATGATGCATGCTACATGGAAATTTAATTGCACCTAGTATCTGCCTGTGAATAGTAAAATGATATTTCAATGATTTGTTAACGTTTCCTAGTATCTAGAATCGACATAAACAGTTTTTCTTCTCTATGAAATGCAATGAATAACTACCTATCGAACTTCCGTATTCTATCAAAGTGATTGTTATAAGAGGATGTAAAAGAAAAGAGAAAGCGATTAATTTCATTAATTCATTCGCAGAAAGAAACGCTAATAACAATCCTTCAAAATGTGCGACGATGATGTTGCGGCGCTCGTCGTGGACAATGGTTCAGGTATGTGCAAAGCGGGATTCGCAGGAGATGATGCACCACGAGCTGTCTTTCCTAGTATTGTTGGTAGACCACGTCATCAGGTACGTAATCGTAAATAATAAATTGGATCGAATATTAAATGTATCCTGAAAAAAAATAAATGGATGGATAACAATCTTATTTTTATGACTACAGGGTGTGATGGTCGGTATGGGTCAAAAAGACAGCTACGTTGGCGACGAAGCGCAAAGCAAAAGGGGTATCCTTACTCTAAAGTATCCTATAGAGCACGGTATCATCACCAATTGGGATGACATGGAGAAAATCTGGCATCACACCTTCTACAACGAACTTCGCGTCGCTCCAGAGGAACATCCCGTTCTCCTTACCGAAGCTCCGCTCAATCCTAAGGCTAATCGCGAAAAAATGACACAAATTATGTTCGAAACCTTCAATAGCCCAGCCATGTACGTTGCCATTCAGGCAGTTCTTTCCCTGTACGCCTCCGGTCGTACCACGGGTATCGTATTGGACTCTGGCGATGGTGTATCTCATACCGTCCCTATCTACGAAGGTTATGCTCTTCCTCATGCCATCTTACGTTTGGACTTGGCCGGTCGTGATCTAACCGACTATCTCATGAAGATCCTAACCGAAAGGGGATACTCATTTACAACCACGGCCGAGCGAGAAATCGTTCGTGACATCAAGGAGAAGCTTTGCTATGTTGCATTGGACTTTGAACAAGAAATGGCGACCGCAGCTGCCAGTACTTCTCTTGAAAAGAGCTATGAACTGCCCGACGGACAGGTCATTACTATCGGTAACGAGAGGTTCCGTTGCCCAGAAGCACTTTTCCAACCTTCCTTTTTGGGTATGGAATCCTGCGGTATTCACGAAACTGTCTACAACTCCATAATGAAGTGCGACGTCGACATTCGTAAGGATCTCTACGCCAATACTGTACTATCCGGTGGTACCACCATGTATCCTGGTATCGCCGATCGTATGCAGAAGGAAATCACTGCCCTCGCACCCTCGACTATCAAGATCAAGATCATAGCACCTCCCGAAAGGAAATACTCCGTATGGATCGGTGGTTCCATCCTTGCTTCCTTATCCACCTTCCAACAGATGTGGATCTCGAAGCAGGAGTACGACGAGTCTGGCCCTGGCATCGTTCACCGCAAATGCTTCTAAAGAAAATAATTCTATCATTAATCCGTATCTTCGAAATCCATTTTCATATTTTTTCTTATTATCCTTTCCTTTCTTTTCTCTTCTTTTCGTTTCTTTTTCTTTCTTTTTTCTTTTTCCCCCTTTTTTTGTTAATTATGACACATCTTTTCCCATAAATGTTCGCTGTATTCGCAATTTGGACAAACCGAATGTCCAGGGAGAAAACGAAATGATGAAGAAAAGAAGAAGGCAGAAAAAGGAAATATGACAAATTGGCAAACTGAGAAAGCAATTAATTTGCCTTTATTCTACACATTTATCTGACTGTATTTTACTTTGTAGTTTATACAAATATGACTCTTTATTATGAATATTGATTTATTCATAGCACTTATGATCGTTAAAAAGCGATCCTTTTTCATCCTGCCACGAACATTCGTTCGTATAGGTCACTTCGTTTTTATTTTATTTTATTTTATTATAAACCATGTCTATACGCACATTAGAATTTTCATTAAAACAAATAATTGTGTATACTATAATATAACACAAATAAGAAATACGTCTGTTGAAGTAAATTCTAATGCTTCGTAATGATTTTGGAATAGATCATTTATTTCAACAATCATTTTGCAGAAATTGCATAAACCTTTAAGCATTACATTTCAATCAGTTACGTTAAACTTTCGGAGGAACACGTTGCAATTTAAATACCTACGAATCTATCTCTCATCAAAATATATTATTATAATACATATATCCTTTGCAACTGTTGATTTATGAAAAGAATTTCTTTATATCGGGCATAATGAATATGACGTGGATTAAAAGATTTGTTTGACACTGCCCATTTACGTCCTTCTTTGTGGTTTCTTTATTTATTTTTTATCTTTGATTAATCACTCAATAACCGTTACAGTAAAACCTATTTTTGTGCGGTGGATAGGAACCGCATAAAAGAAATCGTACAAAAAAATATTCGGAAATTTTATAAATTCTTACATATAATAAACAACTTTGTACGATATACTACCTAAAATTTTTTTTATGCGGTGGACAGGGACCACATAAAAAAAGTCGGACTTAGAAAATACATCAATGACTTATGAAATAGATGAGAGAATGCTTTCAATTAAATTAAATAATTAAATTAGACCTGAAGAAATTGTAAGAATATTTAATTCTTCATTGTACATATACATGGAGAAGTTTTCAAATTATACATTAAATAGTTTGGTGCTACTCGTCGTAATCCAAAACGCGCATCTTGTGATGAATTGGTTCAAAATCGCTTTCGTCGCTTGAAGATAGGATTTCAATTGATTTGTTTTTTGGTACCATAAAGTCAGTAATGGTACCAGTAATGAGTTTTTGTAACGACGGTTGACTAGTCAATTTCTTGTAAACGTCACGATAACGAGACATGCATGAACTCAGCTTTTTTTGAAATTTTAAGCGTCTTTCCGCATTGGTATCTATTTTAAGAAAATGCGTTTCCAATTTTTTTATAAATCTGGATCCCTGCATATATTTTATCTGCTATAATAGGTTCCGGTTCTTCTTGTCCATTTTCATAATCTATCAAACTATTTATAATGTCACTATCATTGACAGTTTGGCAATATCCACCGTCATCAATGATTTCCGCTAATACTTTGCCATAATTTATAGCAGCTGTTTCATCGGCGGACACTGCCTCGCCTTATATCTTCACATTGTGAAGTGCGTATCGTTGTAAAAATCCAGCAAACCAGCCATTGCTCGCAGAAAATTTCACTTACGAAAATTTCAATTTTCGTAAACAGGATGACGAACTTAGTTCTAAATCCTTCAGTTGGTTGAAATACTGTCTAGCTTTTTCTTGAATTAATTCTTTGTGAACGGGGATTCGTTTTTTAGGTAAATCTTTAACCCACAACACGAGAGCTTTTTCCGTCTTCTCTATTACAATATTTCTCGAATATGATGCTCTTTTACTACTGTCGTATGTTGCACTATTAAGAGATTCATATATTTTACTCGCACGTCTGTGCTATATTGTGATGAATTGGTTCAAAATCGCTTTCGTCGCTTGAAGATAGGATTTCAATTGATTTGTTTTTTGGTATCATAAAGTCAGTAATGAGTTTTTGTGACGGTTGACTAGTCAATTTCTTGTAAACGTCACGATAACGAGACATGGATGATCTCAGCTTTCGTTTGTGCTATAGCTCTGATCGTGGATTCACCTAATTTAAATTCGTTAGCAACAGTTGTGGATATTAGAATTTTTGTTTCTAATGGAATTGTCTGCCTTTTTACTTTCTTTTGGCTATAATTATTCATTTTAAGGGAGTACTTATGTCTAAAAATAAAATAAAAATCATAAAAACTACATATAAATAGAAACGAAAGTAACTAATTTATTTACCTTTAATCTCACTATAAAATGAATCCTTAATCACGTGAATCGTGAATAAAACTCTGAATACGAAGCGTATACTGTTCGCGCGTCGAGCGACAATATGTACGTAACTGACTCTGCCTTGTCAGAAGATTGTTTAAAACAAATGAACAGAGCATCGCGAAGTCCAGATACATCGTTGTCAAAGAGACCACGTAATCAGAGTTCATCCACACCAATGTACATATATGTACATTGATAGAAAACATTAAACTGGTGCTAACGCCGCTAAGATTCATATACCGCATAAAAATAAATCGCACAAAAATAAAATCGCACAAAACCAATCGCACAAAAATAAAATCGCACAAAACCAATCGCACAAAAATAAAATCGCATAAAAAAGAACCGCACGAAACCAGGTTTTACTGTATATGTACAGAAGAATATTCTTCAACGTATTATACTTTTTTAACCAATGTATACATTAAATTACCTCTTGCTATCTATAATATTCATACAAAATGATCGCTCTATTATTCGTCAATATTTCTTGAAATAATGAAATTCGCTGTGCATAGTTATCGCATTGTTTAACAATTTCATATTTTTTATTTTTCATATATTGAAGGTATAAAATCAGGGTGCTTTTTTACATAGTGATTGAACAGGTTATCTTTTTTCATTAGTTACGTCAGCTTGCCAGAAATTAAATATGCTTTATGATTGGTCAATGTATGTGTGTAATTCTATTTACTTAGAGAGTACCATTAACATTTATGGTATGTAGATACATAATGCTAATTAATTGATAGAACATTTTAGAATTTTCTACTTTCGGAATATATTTATTTGTTTACAAAATAATTCAAGTATTACGATACTTTTTTGCAATAAGAATTTGTAAACATTATTGTACTGTATATACTTAAAACTCAACTCCGATTGGTTGGTATGCGTATTTCTCTATTGCAAGAGATTATTGTCTATTGGCTATTTTTGCTGCCGATATAATTGGCAGTATGCACATCTACCTATATCATCGTTTACGGTTAGTTCGTTCGTACGTTCGTTGGGTGTAAACTTCGTTTTCTTCGTAGGTGTAAGGTAATGTTGTTTATAATTAAATATTTATTAATAGTTATCATCTTTTGTAATTGCGATTGGAACACTAGGTACTACTTTGATTATTACCGACCGCAATATATGTTTAAAGAATATAATTTCCACGTCGCGACTACATCTATTTCCGTAATGGCAGCGTTATTCTCTGTGTATTCCTATTATAGGTAAGAATATGTGAATATTTAATCATGGTGATATAGTTGCTGCCCAAGTGCGTACCATGTCTATGCAAATAATTTTTTTAGGATTATGTCATTAAAATTTTCCTTTGTTATTAAAATCCCATAAATAGATTTTATGGGATATTGGGTCATATTGACAGATCTAACGTCGTTGAAAAGAAAATATTTTTCATTCATAATAAACCAGATACAGGATATTTTCTCAGACATTTACATATTATACATTATGTTATAAAGTTGCAATCTATCAAATTTATTTATTTTTATTCCAGTACGTTGAAAAATGGATGCAATTAAAGATTTTAAGCCAAACAAAGAGTTTAAAGAAATGGAGTTTAGTTTTCATTCGTCCGAAGAACAAATGTCTGCATTTTTATATGTTGGAAAAGAATTTGCTCTCTATCATCCAGGAAATTTGTTTGCCCATAATTATTTTTTAGCAGTAAATGTCGGATGTATAGAAAAATTAGCTGCAGATGAAAATAAGCAACTATTGCCCATTGAAATTATTCTAAAGGTAATGCCTTTTCAAGATATAATAAAATTAACTATATTATTTATGAGAATGATTCTATTTTGTTATTTTATAGGCATTTGAAAGTAATCTTGTTCCACATTCTGAAACATTAATATTCGCATTAGCAGTGTGTAGCAAACAAGTTTACAGTGAAAGTTTACGTCATGCCGCTTATGCAATTGTAGGAAAAATTTGTTCATTGCCAGAACATTTTATCCTATTTATAAAATTTGCATCTGAACTAAGTAAACGTAAAATTACAATGCCCCACCCTTATAAGCCAAGCCATGGGTGGGGTCATGGATTGCGTAAAGCTGTTAATAATTGGTACCTTTCCAAGGAACCATTAGAATTGGCAAAATGTGTAACACGATGTAAAGGCAGATATGGCTGGAAGCACAAGGATATAGTGAAACTTTCACATCCGCATCCTGATACACCAGGTATTAAGCAAGCAATTGAGCAGCGATCGGGAAATAAATAACGACGTTATTAGCAATAGTGATATATATATATTAAGCATTACATGTATTGTTTAAAATAGAAAAAGAAGTGATACTTAAATATATAATGCATGGTTTGGAAAAAACTAAAAAATCATTTGGCGATAACTTGGATGTACAAGAATTGATTGATTACATAGAAAAAATTGAAGATTTCAAACATTGTAACGACAAAGTTCAGGCAGCTGGTCTTTTAGAAAAGTATGAATTAACATTAGATCATGTTCCTGGTCATATGTTAAAATCTACAGAGGTATCATGTAAAAATTCCTATATAAATTTATTTAAATAAATATTTTCTCTTTTTAACTTTTATTATTTTTCTAGATTTGGAATTCATTGATACCGTCAATGGATTTACATACACTTTTGAGTAATCTGCAAAGGATACACAATTTGGGATTATTGAAAACAGATGCTCCAGCTGTTGAAAAAATTATAGACGAAATTACTAATAAGGAAAGATTAGCTAGCAGCAATGTACATCCAATATTTGTCTATATTATTTTAAAAAATTATGAAAATTCTGGAAAGTAAGTTATACAGATGTATAGCATCATTTCTATATCATACAATTTATAATACCATTATTTTATATGTAGATTGATACTAAAACAATATGTAGGTTTACACTAGGGTTGACAGTGATGGTTCTAGCCATCACTTTGATCAGCATATCAAGTTATTAACGAGTAATGTATCTTTCAAAGGCCATTGTCATACGAGAAACGAAAAATGAAAGAACAAGCAAAGAAACCATTTCCTCCTCCGCCGAAACCAAACTCTAAGATTATAAACGCACTAAACAAAGCTTTCGAACTTTCAGTTTTGGTAAGTTTCATAATATTGATATGTGTGTATGTGTATATATATTTACATATATTTACATATATTTATGACGCGCCATTAATTACTCTTTACTATGAGTTTACATTTGCAGAATCTCAAATCGACTGGCTTGCGTTACATGATAACGATTAATGCTAACAAAATAATGTGGAAGTGTCCTACATGGCGTAGTGGAAATGTGAATGCAGCAGAAGCTGGTTTTTTAATAGCATATACACTTTCTCGATGCGAAAAGGATATCACTGCTGCTGCATTTGATGTTATCGACGTTCATATTATCAATTTGGATCAGTCACTCTATTTTTCTTCACTAATAAGTGTATACCAACCTATGCCAAATAACATTATTCGTTTAAGTAGCCCAATTATATGGGCTTCTCAAAAAGGTTATCAGTATGATGTATTTATTAATGTCATAGACGATATAATAGACTACAACGAATGTGAAGAGGTCTTTGAAGACTATAGAAAACAAATGAACCTTCCACATACAAAGTAAGAATTTGATTTTTAATTATCCACTTGTACGCTTGTGTTTTGTCTCATTCAATAAGGCTTGATATGAAATATTTTTTTGTAGATTAATAAATTGCGTTGTCTGTTCTTCGAAAGCATACAAAGAGGATATATACAACAGAAACATTTTAACAATTTATGGTTTTGATGCAACCGTACCAATGGTTATACAAGCTTTTGCAACGTCACTCTTTTAAAGAAGATGAATTATTTGTATACTATGATGTACACACATGATTTAACTCCATTCTCGTGAAGAAAAAATTGTGCGTTTTAAATATTATGAAATACTATAATGCGGCAATTCTTATAAAGGTAAATCTCTACAAAAATTCATTTCTCATTTCTACATGATTTTTCATAATAATCTTATATGTCGCAACTTTTTTATAATTCACTACATGAGAGTGCCTTTTGAGATGGAGAAAAATTTGCTGATAATTATGAAACAATAATGTTAAAATCTTATTAAGAAATCAAGAAAGTCATTTACAAATAGAAAAAATTTCAAATTAAAACAGTATGCTTGATGCAATACTATACAAAATGAATCTAAAAGCTTTTATTTTAATTTAATTGATCAATGCCTGGACTTATAAGTACTAAAAAATTCTGTGACGGGATATGGTATTTAACATTAATTACATTATATTAACTTTTCTATATTCTGTTTTTTTCCTGAAATAGAAAAAAGAAAAAGAAAAACATAACAGAGTAAAAGAATTTTCTATTGTCTCATTAATATATTAATGTTAAATCAATGACGATATTTACTGCATGCCTTTAGTAGCTAAGATAATCTTATTATAGAATGATTTTAAGGTATACAGAACATAAAGCACAGAATCCAATACGTTTTTTGTTAAAATCGACAAAAAAATGCAATTCAATTATCGATTTGCTTATTCAAAAAATGAGTACTTAGAAAAATAATTAAATTATGCAATTACAATTCACATGCTTAAAGTTTTATTTTTCTCATAGTTTTTTACACATTATAAAAACAAGAAAAAATACCAAGAAAAAGTTAATTCAATAAGAAAACTAGAATAAGACTGGATATTAGATACAATGCTAGTATCTAAAATAATCTATGGTGCATTTTTATATATAAATTGTTTTACTTTTTGTTTTATATATAAAACAAAAAGTAAGAAACAATATATTTACTTTCATTTTATTGCTTGCTTATTTCCACTGGTTGGCGGTAAAGCTTTTTGTAATATCTTTAATAAGATACGTAGATTTAAAATGATTATCTGTAAGATGATATATTTGATGACGACTGGTACGCTTCTGAATATTCGAATAAGCATTAAAAAGAAATAGAGCATCGAAAATTCTCCCACTGTGATATGCATTTAGCTCCAAAGAATTTATAGTTATATTAGTATAATTTAACAGTTATATTTCATATTTGCCATATCCAAAGTAATTACAACTTAAATAAAAAATATTACATACATTACTGTTATAATACTGTGATACACAAAACATGTTCAAACTAGAGAAATGGATAAGCAAATTGCCAGAGGCGTACTGTGTCCATTAATTTGTTGATTAATAATATCTATAGAAATGATAATACACAATTTTGTTTATAATATAGAATAGAATACAATGGTATTGTTAGCTCTTTCTTGATCCTTGAATTACCAAATATAAAGAAAAAACACATTGAAGATAATGTTAAAAAGTACAACGTGAATGTATTCTCAGGTTTGAAAGAAATTTAAATTAAGTGCTTAATATTCACGTGTGATACTTGTGGCCCTTTTTGGTAATTCGCGAATCAAATGGTTAATTTGTCTTAATGATTCTATTTTAATATGAAAGAAGTAAATGAAACCTTTATTTTTCCCGCAAAATTTATAAGAGTAATAATACTTATACAACTACATAAAGATCGAAAAGAGTTCTGATGTAACGATATTTTATGGATATTACATTTAATTCGTAACAATATTTAAACGTCATTATACGTTAAATGTTATCATTTATCCAAAGTATGAAAAGAAATATATATACCGTTACCTAAAGGTAGATATTGGAAAAGTAGAAAATCGTACATACAGTTTCATACAGTTGTTTTTATTAAGGCAAAATAAGCTTATTAAAAATAAACCAATGCGTGTTAAATGTGTTCATACTAGTTCGGAAAAGAATGAAAGATAGAAAAAGAGCAAATAATTTCTATAAATAATAAAATCACAAAATGTTTGTTTAATTCTTATTAATACTGAGTTTCTTACAAGTAATTGATATAAGTAACACTATATTCCTTGGGGATAAAAGAGTGAAAAATTACAATTATGAGAGTTACAATTATGTTACTATTTTAAAACTACTTTTAGTAAAAAATCATACTCGTTTACAATTTATAATGTGTATACAATGCTTGAAGCAATACAATGGGAACTACGAAGTTGTACTGTATACGTATATATATATGCACGTATTATTTGATACATAATATGTGTCATAATACCTAAAAATGCATGATAAAATAGTATCTCTTCTTTATCATTCTTTGACATCAATCTTGTGAACTTTGAATTCATTCTTCGTAACATATAAAAAATGCCTACTTTTTGGCCTTACCGTATATAAGAAAATTTTCATTTCCATTTATAGATTGACAGTGTTTTGCGTTGTAATAAAATGTAGATGACATATATAAATAGTAAAAATTGAAATCTAAAAAAATAATTTTATGAAACTATCTTATGTTAATAATTAATATTATATCTTGTGTTATCTCAGCAGCAATATCATATATTAATTTCATACTCTATAATTAATGAGTATTTATCATTTAGATTACACTTTAGGGTATCTATAAATCAAATCAATATTGAGTCAATATTGAAGAAAAAAAATGTTTAAAAAAATGAAATAAGTACTACTAATATTATTTTTCTACATTTGCTTATGTAACAGAAAAAACAAAAAAAAAGACTACACAGCAAGACTAGGCCCCGTGTATTGCAGTTACTCATTCGTTAGCTTTGTATTTTGGAAGATAAATAGATAGATGAAAAAGTAAAAAAATTATAAAAAATCAATTCCTTGTCCATGCATTCTCTCTTATTTAGGGATAAATAAATTGTCGAAAATGATGAAAGTAATTATTTTCCTCGTCGGTTGTTTTTACGCGTCGAGCAAAGTTTAAGTTTTATTGAAAAAATGTATTTATTTATGTAGTTTAGTACATATATGGTATTAATACATGACGCGCTCTCACACCTGCACATTACCTGTATTGTACACAGTACTATAATTCTGGTTGCTTTTTCTTTTTCCTTCTTTTCCTCCTCTCTCTCTCTCTCTCTCGCTCGCTCGCTCTCTCTCTCTCTCTCTCTCTCTCGCTCTCTTGGATATATAATTACAAATTGTAAACATCTTTAAACTCAATCATACTCACATACATACTGTTGCATATTCGAAACACATCAGTTATACAATTGGCTTATAGATTACACTTAAGAACAAACATATAAAACAATTAAAATAAATTAACAATACGTGGAGTCTTATCTAAGAACTTTTTAAGTAAGTTCTCCATTAGTTGTATCAATTACTTTTTTCCTTTGTCTTTCTTTCTTCCTTGATTAGAGAAGATGGAGAAGCATTATTGCTCCTTGTAAGAAATATGTATGATAGAGAGTCAATTAATATATCGATTTATGATAGATCACTGTGTGTGTATGGTGTAGTGTGTAAGACTTTGAAACTCTTCAACTTGTCTCCGATATTCATCCATCATGAAGACATTATCATCTGACACATATTAGTAGGTCCTTGATGTATTCCTCATATAGAAAGTGGATTATTTCAGTCTAAATAAGAACGAAGACGCTTCGCCGACTCTTGAACGGTTATAGTTCGTCTTTTAAATCATCATCATCTTCACCTGTAGTTGGCGGTACACCAACACCACCAGCACCTTGATACAATTTAGCTATAATTGGTTGTACTATGTCCGATAATTCCTTCTTTTGTTTCTTATATTCTTCCGGATCCGTGTCCTGATTATCTTCTAACCATTTGATCTTTTCGTCGATCGCTTCTTCCATCTTCGCTTTGTCCGAATCGGTGACTTTAGAACCAAGTTTTTCTTTATCGGCTAGTTGATTTTTCAACGAATATGCATAAGATTCGAGTTCGTTACGAGCCTCTACTCTTTCCTTTAATTTCTTATCATCATCCGCAAATTTCTCAGCATCTTTGATCATTCTCTCAATATCATCGGGCGTTAATCGATTTTGATCATTGGTAATAATTATTTTTTCTCGATTTCCAGTGCCCTTGTCCTCCGCGGAAACTTGAAGAATACCATTGGCATCGATTTCAAATGTAACTTCTATTTGAGGTATTCCACGGGGAGCCGGCGGAATTCCAGTTAAATCAAATTTCCCAAGAAGATGGTTGTCTTTGGTCATTGGTCGTTCGCCTTCGTATACTTGAATCGTAACAGTATGTTGGTTGTCCGACGCAGTTGAGAAAATTTGTGATTTTTTCGTAGGGATGACAGTATTCCTGAAAAAAATGAAAAAATAATAGATTAATATAACGTATCGATTTGATATATAATAATCTCTTCGAACTTAACGTACTAAAATCAGTAATAAGTATACCTTGGAATGAGCTTGGTCATTACACCTCCTACAGTCTCAATACCCATTGTAAGCGGATTAACATCTAAAAGTACGATCGCATCTGTATCTTGTTCGCCCGAAAGAACACCAGCTTGAACGGCAGCACCATATGCGACAGCTTCATCAGGATTAATACCCCTTGAGGGTTCTTTACCTCCAAAGAATTCTTTTACTAATTGTTGTACTTTTGGAATCCTGGTTGATCCTCCGACAAGAACAATTTCATGTACATCTTTTTTACTCATATCAGAATCTTCCAATACTTTTTGTACAGGTTTAAGAGTACTACGAAAGAGATCCATATTAAGCTCTTCAAATTTAGCACGTGTTAAAGTTTCTGAGAAATCTTCGCCCTCGAAGAATGATTCGATTTCTATTCTCACCTAATAATACAATATAGATAATGAGAAAAATAAATACATATTATATATCATATTATACAATAGATTAGTAGCATAAAAAACGAATATTATTAAGATTAACAGAAACGATAATAATATAATTGTAGTATAAAAACCACATACGTACTTGATGACTCGCGCTGAGTACTCTCTTGGCTTTTTCAACTTCACGGCGAAGTTTCTGGACTGCTCTGTTATCCTTTCGAATGTCCTTACCCTTTTTCTTCTTATATAATTTGATAAAGTGATCCATAACTCGCTGATCGAAATCTTCACCCCCCAAGTGAGTGTCACCGTTAGTAGCAACAACTTCAAAGACACCATTGTCAATGGTGAGCAAACTAACGTCAAAAGTACCGCCTCCCAAGTCAAATACCAAAACATTCTTTTCTCCATCTTTCTTATCCAAACCGTAAGCTATAGCAGCAGCCGTTGGTTCATTAATAATCCTCATTACATTGAGCCCAGAAATAGTACCTGCATCCTTTGTAGCCTGCAATATAACAAAGGAAAATTTACAGAAATATAAATAATTTATGTAGAGTACTCGTATAATATTCGTTCTGTTAATAATTTTGTTATTCCTACTTGTCTTTGTGCGTCATTAAAATATGCAGGAACAGTTACAACAGCATGGGTAACTTTTTTGCCCAAATATGCTTCTGCCGTCTCCTTCATTTTACCCAAAACCATAGCAGAGATTTCTTCCGGTGTAAATATTTTTTTTCCCTGATTAGTTTGAACTTCTATATGCGGTTTGTTATTCTTTTCAATAACTTTAAATGGGAAAAATTTAACATCGTTCTGCACCGTGGTGTCCGTCCATTCACGCCCAATTAAACGTTTTGCATCGAAAATTGTATTTTCAGGATTTGTAGTCAATTGATTTTTTGCTGCATCCCCAATCAATCGTTCCCCGTCACCAGTAAACGCTACATACGAGGGAGTAATTCTATTTCCCTGATCATTGGCAATAATTTCAACGCGTCCATTTTTATATACCCCAACGCTAAAAATATTATTTATTATTAATAATGACCCTTTCATTATTATTTTATACAATTTTTTTTTATAAATGTACTATTGATGTATTATTTATCAATGCTTTTTTTTATTGATTAATTAAAATCTATTATTCATATTCGTACTAACCAAGAGTATGTGGTACCTAAATCAATCCCTATCACTGTCCCAATATCTTCTTTTTTATCTTTCTTTTCCTCCTTAGCAAGTGCAAGGGCTGTAACTAGCCCTAGCAATAGTAGAGCTTTTGCTCCTTTCATTTTTTAAGAGTTTACTTGATGTTTTCTGGGGATTAAATGAAAATTATAATTGATTATTTTTTACATTTTATCTCTTCACTTTTTTTGTCCATAAAAAGATATAAGATAAATAAGAAATGGTTAATTTAAATACTATTGTAAGAATTAATCAATAATTTAACATATTCTTTGATTAATATATGAAATAAATGTGTACAAAATTTGAAATTGTATTTGGCATCTGCTTGTTTAATATAAAAGATAAAAAATATGTACTTTAATACACTGATTGGTTAAAAAAGAAAGTGACATTGGAAGAAATGTTCATTGAGCAGATAAAATTAAAATACGATAAGATTTTGAAAATTTTGTTGAAATTACGAAAATTGTACGCATACCTACATACATGAGTGAGTGTGTGTGTGTGTGTACGTTAAGAAACGTAATTAGCATTAATATTTAAACGTAAGAAACATTAATATTTACACGAATATAAAAAAAAATAGCAAAAGTACATCAGAATTATTCTTTAAATAAGTACATAGATATATTCCAGACAGAATGTAATAGCGATACGTGGCACAATAAAGGAAAGATTTTGTCTTAAAATAACGCGAATCAAAATATAGTTTCGTTGAAAGGAAAGTATTTCATTTTAACGAGAATAAACAAAAATTACTTATTGTTAAAAAAATGATTATATACCAATTAAATAATAAGTATTATTCTTCTTCACCGAAAGTAGAATTCAGGTAGTCCCTCAGCAAAGCAAACTTCTCAAAAGCAATTCGGAATCTGACTGACTACAGACTGAAATCAGCGCCTTGATATTAACGGTGAGATTTCGTCGTGGCTCACACCGATTGGTTACAATTGGTACGATACAAGAGAATAAAGTAAAGCTATTTGTTCTCGTCTATAGAGTTGGCCAACGTTTATAGGCCCACGTCATCACAGGATTTTAATTCCAGAAAATTCGGACGAAACGTAGACGTGTTTTATCATTTTATATTCCGATGGTAAACCTTTATAGAATTGCATCTAATCATTTTCATGTAATAATATAACAATTAAAATATATCATTATCATCTGTAATGGAGAATCTAAATTCTGACAAAAGAAAATTTTTAAAATATAAAAAAATCGAGCATCGATTCAAGTGACATACATAGAAATTTTCCAATTTAAATATACTGATTAATTGCTTTATTTAAACTTTGATATTTCTTATTGTATTTCTAATATAATACGTGTCGTTAATTGAATTATAAATTAAGTAGAATAATGGTATATATTAATACATGTAATGAAAATTGCCATAAATTACCATAACCTAAATATAACGTAAGTATATCTCAAGATAGGCAAAATTGTATTAATAAAAATGCGATGTAATATTCTTATTATTTCAACTGATCATTACAATTTATTTTCAGATATTAACCCTATAGAATATTTGTTTGTACAATCATTTACTTATTACTAACAATATAGTGTTTAATTATTTTCTTTTTTACAGTAATTGCATAATGAAGTGATTAAAATACATCAACTTCATAATCACCATCATTGACATCGTTATAAAAAAATTTTCAAATTATTAATATTTGCTTTTTGGCATTAACATATCTAAAATTAATGGAGTAAAATATGTTATGATGCAGTCTGCTCCTGCTCGTCTCATAGATAGTAAAACTTCATTTAGCACATTTTCCAAGTTAATCGCACCATTTTGTGCGCCATGATATAGCATTGCATATTCTCCTGAGACTTGATAAACAAACATAGGATACTCTGGGTGTGCATCTTTTGTGTGCCTAATTACATCTAAATAAGGTAATCCTGGTTTGACCATAATCATATCCGCTCCTTCTGCGATATCTCTAGCCTTTTAAAAGAAAAAAGTTATTAATGTTAAGTTAAAATAACGATATAAAACACTATAATATAAACGATAAGATAAAACTTACGGCAGCTCTAGCTGCTAATCCATTACTACCTGGTGGTAATTGGTAACATTTACGATTACCAAATTTTGGGGCTGACTGAGATGCATCTCTGAAAGGTCCATAAAATCCTGATGCAAATTTAACTGCGTACGATAATACAGCAACTTTATTTGCTAGTCCAGCCACAACTAATTGCTTTTTTATTGCACCTACTCGACCGTCCATCATATCGGATGGAGCAACTATTTGGGCACCTGTTGTTTTGTGTTAAAACAAATAATAATAACGATGAGATATAATAAATAAATATTTATTTATTCAAATTCTATGGTGTTATATTTAAAGAAAAAATCAAACCAGCTTTTGCGTATGCGACTGCAATTTCAGAAATACGTTTAATGCTTGCACCGTTATCAATGGTCCCATCATCATTTAAAATACCACAATGACCATGAATCGTATAAGGACACAAACATACGTCGCATGCTACTACTAAATTTGGAAACCATTGCCTTATCAATGGTATCACCTGAACTATAGGATTTTCCTTGCTATCGGCATTAAAGCCAACATGATCCTACATGAATAAATATATATCGATATGATTGTTGGAGATAAATAAACAGAAATCTAAAGTATTTACTTTTACTAAATTTTTTGAGACGCCAAATAATAATATAGATTGCAATCCTTTTGATATTAATGGCTGTAAATCCTCGTGTAATCGATTAATACCATAACGATATACACCAGGCATACTACTAATTGGTTCTTTGTCATTTTTATTGTCGCTAGAAAAAGAAAAAAGAAACAAAAGAATGTATAGTACACAAAATGAATTTGAAATCCTTTTATTTTTATCTATAATAAATTTATTACTAATCAATAATTTCTTGTAGTAACACTTTTAATGACTAAAGAGTATATCTCTTTAGATAAAGAGTATATATCTTTTTGTTGAAAGAAATATTATGTAACAAATTATAATTGAACGATAATATTTTAATTATCTTATATGATCGACTATATCAAAAGAGGAATATATACAAATATTATAAGACTTACATAGAACTAAAACCACATTAAATATAAATAAACATTTTCATTAGTTATAAAAACCAACAGGTTAAGTAGGAATACTTACGATACAAAGATAGGATACATGAGATTATTTGCAGTAATTTCTACGTTTGGAGATTGCCATAGTCTTAAAACGGGATGAAAAATGCCACTATGAAGCATATGTTTAGGATTCACTTCTGACATATTTTGTATCTATTATAATTTTTTTATCACTCTAAATGTCCAAAATTCCAACATTCGACACCTGCGAGATTTATCCTGTTTCATGCTGGTCTTGATGTGCTGGTTTTGACGTACTGGTCTTGATGAGTTCGTTTCGCATAATATAAACAATATTAAACATTTAAGTATTATGTAAATATTCTCTCTAGAATGAAATATCACGATTCAGTCAGTAATATCATCGCAAAAGTTACGCTTTCTAAATAGGAGCTAATGATAGTAGTATAGTTTTTCGAATAAAGCGCGCAAACAGTACTTCCAAAGTAGACTCACTAGATGGCAAAGCTTGTATTGTTAACCTACATTTTTTTCGTATATACAACATACACGCGACACACACATAAATGTATATTAATTACATTGATGCATAGGGTGCATAGGGTGCATGGAGTTAATATTAAATAGAAATTTTTCTTTTATTTTAAACACATCATTTTACAAGATATATTCATTCAATAACGTAAATTAATTTAATTTCAACCCTTTTACAAAATAATAGAAACATAAGAAATGATATATCAAAGGACTCAAATAATTAAATAGATATACTAAAGATAATAGTGTCAAGTGACTGGTAAAATGCTTCGTATCCAAATTTTTAAATCATTAACAATTTCTTATTCTGAAATTGATAATACTTACGATTATTATATACTAATTTAAACAATGCACAGTTTATATCTAATCCTGTATATATAGTATGAATGACTTAAACATTGCATAGCTATTAAAGCACGATGATTATAAAATAATTACAATTTAAAGTTTTCTTAGATAAAAATTTCAAACTAACTATATGTGATATAAATAATGTAAAAAAACAAAGACGCAAACGATTTTGACAGTTAAGGTCAAACATCAAGTCTTCTACTTATATTACGAAAAGTAAACATTGGCACTCTCGCTGTTTTCATGCAGGTAATAATTAATACTTACGATTATTTTATGTTTATTTAAACAATATAATATAATGCATGGTACGATGTTACGTCAGTATAATATATTATTATGTAAAATATAAATGATATCATTTTTGTTTAAACATTATATGTTAATGCACCTTGAATGTAGTTTTACTGGAAATTGATAAATGGAAATTAATATAAATTAAGACCTCCAGAAGCAGCAAACTACACGTGATGATATCTGGACAATTGATATTAGTTTTGGTGTAATTTAGATTTGCATATCTTGTAAAGTATTATTTTTACGTTTCTACACATTCCAATCTTCAGTTTTTGATCTAACAGTTTGTATGCGATTAATTTGCCTTTCCTTTTCCTACTTTCTTACATGATATACATTAGGCTGTAAGTAACACAGAACTAATGGTTGTTTAACGTAGGGCATTATAAAAGTAATTAATTGTTGTTTTGTTTGTTTTCAATGATTTTATTTTTTATTCATTTTATTGTACTTTCTCTTGTTCTTGATTGTAGCCACAAACACATATCTGTAAAAATGATGATGGGAATTGTGAAAAGTATAAATTGTTCTTTCAATTGAATTTTACATTTGAGATTAATTCCAATCGAGTCAAGGAAACATATCTTTTCAGACATCTCTAGGTGTATGAATCTCTGCCGTTGCTTCTAATACTAATTGTTCCGCAATAACAGAGACAGCAGACTCGCGTCTTTCTTGGTTAAGAATAGCATCTATAAATATCATAAGTAGAAAGATTTTAATTTATTATGGTACAAGAGCGATTAATAAGTTACCTAAGCATTCCTTGTCGCATTTAATGATCTTTTGTCTTTTTCGAAATTGACTCATATTTAATTCTATCAAGGCAGGACCAAATATCCAGTATCCCAAGGAACCTCCGATAGCAAGGGCAATACTAATATATACGTTATATGTCATAATTGCCATCATAAGTATGTAACCAAGCGTGGTATGAATAGACCAATGAAGTACTTGTAATATCCATTTTCCGCAGCTTGTACTGATAATAAATAATCATTTTAATCATGAGCTTACGTTTTCTTACATAATATTTTGATTTTTTTGTTATTCTTATATTATGTTTTTCCTGGATTGGTAAAATATATTTCATGAATTACTTATCATCATTGTACAAATACCAATTCATAGAAGAGAAAGAAGCAAAGGATCTTGGTGTCATTTTAGATAACAAAGAAGAATTCTCTGAAGATCTAGAAATAGGTTTTGGTTTAAATATCGCAATTTGGTCCAATTTAATCTGGGATATTTTCATGGCCTCGTATAATATTGCAAGACTAATTAGACCTATACAAGTAGATACAAAAGCACATGTAGTGGAAACATTGTATCCTGGAAACAAGAATGTACCCAGGTCTTTTCCGAACCACATATGCATCTAGAAAAATATTTAGAATATGACGTGCAATCAATTGTAAATAATGTTAAATTTATATTTACCATAACTGCTTGTAGTATCTTCTAAAGGTAAAAGTACATTTCTATATTTATGCACTGGTATGATAAGAGACATGTATAGATAGTTGATTGCTCATTCTTAAATTTACCTAGCTTTACCCAAAAGACCATTGTTCATTTAATTGTACTGTATTTGTAAGTAATTATAACATTTTTCTTATGTTTATTATGTTTATTATGTTTATTAATGCTTAAAAAAGTTAACAATGGGGAATATCAATAAGCTTTCCATTAAATTGAAGATAAAATTAATGTTTCTATCTTTAAGTTTATTATTAATACTATTTTAAAATAGAAACATTAAAACGGACATTTACAGGTTAGACGTCTATCTCCAAAAATCACGTACGTCCGTACCTGCATACGTGTGTGGGTGTGTATGTTTGTATAATAAATTGTAAGATTAATTATTTTTTTATGCTATTTTAAAAATTAACGATGAGAGCCACGTAATGTTATGTAAATCGTTAGAATTTAAAGCAATCCAACGTTTGTTTTTCTTCATAAAAAAAAAACTCGAATAATTTCAATTAGAATAAAAATTAACCACATTTCATCTAAGAACATATAATTGAATTATTTGACGAAAAATAGAAAAAGGGAAGAGAATGGTTGAAAGATGAAAAAATTTAAGGTAGACAAGAACTCCATCTATGTCACTTCGACAAATATACGTGTTACTAATCAAAGCGCTAAAAGGTTGTTTATTTCTAGCTTTGGGCCCTTCGGTCCTACGAAGCTTTGTTTCAAAATAATATGTTACTTGAAAATCAAATCAGTTAATGAATTAACGATGATCATGCCAGTATACATAGGTGAACCTGTGGAGAGACTTTGATGTCGAATATTTTTTTTACAAAAAGGCAAAACTTCATATTCTCTCCTTGATTTTCATTCATTTTTAATTGTCAAACGAGCATTAAGCACGAATGCTCGCATATGGACGTATATATGAATTCTTTATAGTGAGTTTATGTATACGCGCACATGCGTATGTAACATGACGATGGCGACGGCGGTGGTGGTGTTATTCTTCGAGTTCAAAAAATGAATAAAGAATATTTTTCTTCAATGTTTTCCTTTACAGAGAAATGAGCAGTTCCAAGGAGATATCTTATATATCATGGTTTTGTGCCGTCAAAGGAAATGAGTTTTTTTGTTAGGTAAGTCAAGTGTCTATCTGCCTCTGTTTGTCCTTCTGTCAATGAGGTTAGAGTGATAAATATTTTCTTTTCATTTCTGACTATGACAAATGTTATGTCGTTATATATTACTACGACCTATAGATATATTTTAATATTTGAGTATAGAAATTATTATTCTCTTGTGTTTTCATATTTTAATAATAGTATTATTCTTATTTAGAACTATATTGTGTAATATTAAGATCATTATTAGAATTTCATACAGGTTATATATATATTTAATAGATTGTTTTAGATGGTTACATTAAAGATAAATTTAATTTAACAGGATTAAGCGAACAAGTACAGTACTACCAACAAGCACTAGATTTGATTCTAAATATCGAGCCTTGAAAGTGAATCAGTAATGTTATGATCCTTGCATTAATTAGAAATACGTTATCGTATACTAATTCTGACACCATTGTTTTTCATTTATAGCATATTATAATACAGAGACAATCAAATATGATTATCATAGAGGCTGCTAGAGTGATCTATGGCACACGTTACATTCTTACAAATCGAAGAATTGCTCAAATTTGATTGAAAATCGAATCAAGCGAATGATTTTTTATATTGCGTGTATATTGCGAATCTCAGTCAATATTACCTCCAGGTCTGAGCGATATTCCGGGCAAAGGATGGGTTAAGATTTATTGTTCTAAATATATGAATATCTATAAATCTAAAAGTTCTAGACATCATTATATCGATGGTGCATATTTTGGTACACATATATTTTTTTCCACATATCCTTTTGATGGTTGATCCAGAGTACCGGCTAAAGGGCATAGCAAATCAATTTGTACCTAGGTAATTCATATTACTTAATAATATTTCTACTATTACATAACTGTTTCTAATATTTATAGATTATATGGCTTTAAAATTCTTTCACTGGCATATTAGATAGAGCAACAATCCGTATCAATCTTTAAAACGCTATTGCGAACTCTTTCGAAAGACAAGAATGAGAAATTCTGAAAGTACTTTGACATCTCTAATTCTGAATTAACTCTAAATCATTTTTTATTAGATATAAATAAAATATTTTTTACATTTCTATTGACGTCTCTGATTTACGTCTCTATGCCAAATGCTATGATTCGATATATTTTTTATTATCTTATAAGTAAACTTTCCAAAGTTCTTTGAGCCTATTTGTAAAAAGCTTAGTGTTTTGAACACTAAAATTGGGAAGGGGGGAGAAAGAGAGAATGAGACAATAATGCAATTTGTCAATGTATCTATTTTCTACGATGAGAGGAATTTTTATATAGATTTAAATGATAATTTCCGTTTATAAGAAAATTAGCTTTATATAAGAGAGAAGGGATAAAACATACTTAGAATAATTGCTAAATTATAAAAAGAAAGATAAGAAATATGAATAGGATATAATTGTCTGTATGAGTCTTATTGTATAATTATAATTGCTGTCAAGTAGTTCCTATGTATGACCTTTGTATGAAGATTTACCATTAGTTGAAAAGTGTTATTAGTCTTGATATCATATCAAGTAAATTATATTGAAGAATTATTTGTTAGTCATACGTAAATTTTATTTTTAAATAAATAAAACAATGAAATATAATAATCAAGGTTTTTTTGTGTGTATGACTAATTGAAAAATTAGAATGAAATGAATAAAAATATATATGATAAAGATTATAAAATTCAAGAATTGTGTATTATACATTGTAAATACAATAGTTCCTTTTTACACTTTTGAAAATCTCTGTATTAGTTCAGTTTCATATTATAAAAAATTTACATATACAAAAGAAATATATTAAATATATTTTTTGTATGTTTTCAACATTCTTTATATTTTATTATTTTGTGATCGTACGAGATAAATGAATTTTGGTATTGCTTCTAGTATAAATGTAGATTTGACATTTGTTGTAAAAAAAGTTGCACCAATTGGTACTTGAGATTATATTAGTCCAAAAGTTCTAATGGATAACAGTGGAAACGGATATTCTCTCCTAATGACTATGTTAAATATAAGGTTGGTATTAAGGAAGAAATTAGGAAACGATAAGAGCGCCATCTACATCGTTTCGACGAGCAAGCGTGGCTAATCAAAGCACCAAAAGGTAAGCCGTAAGGGCTGTTTATTTTTGGGTTTACATTGGGCCGCTCGGTCCTACAAGGCTTTTTTCGAGTAATGTGCTTCCTGGCCGTGTCGGATCGTACGTCGTACTTGAAAATCAGTTGACGAAGCAGCGATGACCACGCCAATGTAGGTGAAGCCGCGGAGAGGCCGTAATGTCGGGCATCTTGCTTAGTAAAACCCAAAACTCCATTGCTCCCCTTGCACTCATTCGTTCGCGTCTTTCTAACCAATTGCCAAACGGGCACTAAGCACAAACGTAATACACATACGTATATACGTATGTATATACATCTACACATTTAGGCACGTGCACACATTGCATACATACATATGTACGTATATATATATATATATAATTATTCGTTCATATCGATGCACGTGTATTGGTGCATATGTATCTGCCTATTATACAACTCTCTCTCTCTCTCTTTCTCTCTCTCTCTCTCTCTCTCTCTCTCTTTCTTTCTCCCTCTCCCTCTCTGTCTCTTTACAGTTACACGTAACGTATGCGCGTGCGCGCACCCCCACACACGCGGGCGCGCAAGCGCGCATACGTATGTACAAAGATACGATTCGCGATTCTTGCGCACACGCATGTTCACGCATTACACACGCGCTCTCTGTACTTCATCAACGCGGCGGTGGCGGCGGTGGCAGTTTTTTAGCACAGAAAATTAATAAAGAATATTTTTCTTCAATTTTTTCGTTCACAGAAAAATGAGCAGTTCCGAGGAGGTATCTTGGATATCGTGGTTTTGTGGCCTCAGAGGAAATGAGTTTTTCTGTGAGGTAAGTCAAGTATCTGTTTGCCTCTATTCATCTTCATAATTAGTTATTCTTTATCAATCTGTCAATGAAGTAATAAAGCTTTAGCCAAACAGAAATATATTCTTATTATTTTTAGCATCGTAGTTGTCATAATTTAACATGGTCATGAGTAAGAATAATAGATATTTTCTTCTATTTGTAACGCAATGAAAAGTGTAACATTACGATAAATTATTATGACCTACAGATGTCTGAAATATTATTTCATATTTCTTTTTGTATCTATAGTATTATAATAATATCTATAGTATTATAATATAGTATTATAATAAATAAATAGTATTATTCTTATTAGTAAACATATTGTGTAATATTTCGATTATCATTAGGATTTCATACTAGTTTATGCAGATATTTAATTAATTGTTTCAGGTCGATGAAGATTATATTCAGGATAAATTTAATTTAACAGGATTGAACGAACAAGTGCCACACTACAGACAAGCACTAGATATGATATTAGATCTCGAGCCTCGTAGGTGAACCCGTTGTGCTAAGTTCCTTGCATTACTTCTAAGTACATTATTGTGCATTAGTTCTGATAACTGCTTTTTATTTATAGTAGATGACGATTTAGATGACAATCCAAACCAATCAGATCTGATTGAACAGGCTGCAGAAATGCTTTATGGTCTCATTCATGCACGTTACATTCTTACAAATCGAGGAATTGCTCAAATGATTGAAAAGTATCAAGCTGGTGATTTTGGCCATTGTCCGCGTGTATATTGCGAGTCCCAACCAATGTTACCTCTGGGTCTTAGTGATGTTCCTGGTGAAGCTATGGTCAAGAGTTATTGCCCTAAATGTATGGATGTCTATACACCTAAAAGTTCTAGGCATCATCATACCGATGGTGCATATTTTGGTACAGGATTTCCACACATGCTTTTTATGGTTCATCCCGAGTACAGACCGAAACGCGCAGCAAATCAATTTGTACCTAGGTGATTCATATTGTTTAATAATATATCTATTATTATGTGAAATAACCAATATAATTCACTGGATATGACATTTGTAATAACTAGTGTTTATTCCAATTGTTCATTAAAATATGAATAACAGTTTGTACTGTTTACAGGTTATATGGCTTTAAAATTCATCCATTGGCATATCAAATGCAGCAACAATCTGCATCGACCTTCAAAGCACCATTACGAGCTCTTAATTATAATAATGGGAAACGCTAAGAGTACTTTGACATACTTTAGACCATTTTTCATTACTCATAATGCAATTCCTAATTTCGTCCCTGCGATTTAAATAAAATATTATTTTTTATATCTCTCTTCATACGTCTATGCAAAATGCTATGATGCAGGCTGTTTCTTAATTTTTTGAACCATAGAATACAGAAACCTCCCAAAGCTTTCCGAGTCTATCTATAAGAAAGTGTTTATACACTGTAACGGGGGCAGGGGAGAGAGAGAGAGAGAGAGAGAGAGAGAATGAGAGAATGAGAATAAGAGAGTGAAAGAAAGAGAGAATGAGAATAGAGCAATCTGTCAATCTATCAATCTTGCGATACAATGGGAGGATTTTGACATTTACATTTCAATTTAAGTGACAATTTACGTTTATGAAAATCATATTTATATGCGAGAAAAGGGATAAAACATACTTAGGATAATTGCTAGATTATAAGGAAGATAAAAAATATGGATAGGATGTAATTATCCGTATGAGTCCCATTGTGTAACTATGACTGCTGCCAAGTAGTTCCTATGTATGACCTTATAAAGGTCGACTATTACTTGAGGAGCATTGTTGGCATCAATATCACATCGAGTAAATGCATAAAAGAATTATTTGTTAGTCATACTTTCATTTAATTTTCGAATAAATAAAACAATGAAATATAATGAAGATTTCTTTGTTTCTACGAATAATTAAGAAAATATGATAGGGAAAGAGAGATATCGAATAAAGATGTGTATGATAGAATATGAAAACAAAGATTGTTATATATTTATATTATATAGGGTTTTTTTTACACTTTCAAAATTACTCTACTAATTTCATTACAAATAACGTGTGTAGATGAAAAGAAGACATTAGATATGCATATCTTTGAACTTATGATTTCAAGTATGGTATTTGGAATGATTTTGAAATTCAATATTCAAATATTTTAAATGCTTAAGCGTAGTTTATTTTGTAATAAAGTGGGTTTAATTAAAATTCAACAAATTTTAATGTATGTGCATAAAATGTTGCATAATTTTTCAAAATTATAGAAAATCAGATTGAAGAAAAATTAAAATAAAGTACGATTTGTTTATCTACGGACATAACATTTTTTCGGAAGTTTGCGTAATACATAAAAAAGAGATAGATAATCGTATTGTTTAAAAATGCATTATAGTCTAGTGCTCTTTTGAATTTTTAATTTATGGTCCTATGAATTGAGAGATTATAGTAGGAAAACAATCTTAAATTGATAATGTTTCTATCCATGTGCCATCTAACGGAGAATAAGTATGTGCGTTATATTTTATTGATAGATTATTAAAATGTAATAACTCGATTAATTTTTATTGACCTTATTATAAGAAATTAAAAAAAAAATTGGACGTTTTTCATATAAATAAAAGAAAAGAAAATGAAAAGATCTAATGGTATTCATAGCGCCCTAACATCAACCAATCAGAATGTTTCTTGAGGATTTAAATTTTGATGACGTATAAAGCAATAACCGGTAGAAAGTAAATGAAACAGTTTGTATTTGAAAATCCAAAATATGGATATTATATGGTATTTAGAATTAATTACAATGTACCATTTGAGATAATAACTTATTCCGATGTAAATATTCATTTGTAATTGTATTTTATTTGTGTCGTACTTTGATTTTTCTTTTTTATCAAGGCAACAGAGAGAAAATTGACATTTCTTTGATGCTACAGGAGGAAAATTGACAAGTGCGCGTATGATGGTGTTTCTAAATGAACAAAAGCAGATTATTCTATCATTTCTTTTTGCTCGGTCTTTTCCCAGAAATATTGCTATTTTATTAGTTTCGTGAGATCAATCGGTAGAGTTGTTAAGTATCTAATTTATCGTATTCATACATTTACAATATTATTTAAGTTTTCATATTTTTTAGATTGCAAATCACTCAAAAATATTCTTGCAAAGTTTTAAATGATGGAAGATCATCATTCTGCTAGATCAAGTTTTGGTGCTGGTGGATTGCATGCACGTCCAAAGTTTCAACCAGTTCGTGTGAAAGCTTTATTGCATTTTTGTGAAAGTGACGACGAAGAAAATGAAGAAAATATAATTAATATAGAAAATAAAACAGACTATGATGATGTTGGAGCATTATCTTTAAATGATTCTATTCAAGATGTATGTTGCAACGATTCGTCATTGAAACATATATCACATTCTGAAAGTATCGAAGGGAAATCGAAAGAAGAACATGCCGGTGTTTTATTGAACTCTTCTTTCAAAGAATATTTACAAAGCAATAATGATAATAAAGCAAATAGTAGTATTAGGTCATCGGTGGAAATGGATACTATTGTATACAATAATGTTAATAGAACTGATGAAGACGAACAAGAAAAGAATCAGAAAGTAATATCTTTTAAAAATACTTGCATAGAAAATATTAAAGACAGTGATCTTTTGGATACGGTGCAGCATGGAAATTCTTTATTTCATGATGCTACCCAAAATGAGGGAAATGCTAATTTAGGATTGAAATTGTATCAAGAAAATGTGTTAGCCTTAAAAGAATATGAAAATATTCCATTAAATATCTATGTTGAACGTATGGAACAGAAACAAGGAAATCTGATTATGGAAGAAGATATACATAAAGAAAGGCTTGATCATAAAAGTGAAAATAAATCTTTTAAGGATACAGAAAGCGGTATTGGACATGTTTCCTTTATACCATCTAATGACAAAAATACATTGCGAGATATAAACCGTGCAGTTACAAATCAATCAAAGTCAAAATTTCTTATGGACGAGAAGTATTTAAACTCAGAAAATCTTTGTTCAGAGATACCATCTATTTCTGATACTGGATCATCCATTTATTCTGTTTTAACAGCTACTCCCTTAAAACACACAAATCTCCATTCAATAGAATCAAATTCATGTATTTTGCAAAACAAATTACAAAATGAAGTTCTAACAGATGCAGCTCAAACTCCATCAACAATTCTTTCGACATGGTCGCAGAATAATGCAAGACAAATGCCGCTCCACAGTAGAGGTTTATCCACTGTCGAATCTACACCGACTTCTACCAATTCCATTTTTATACAAGGAATAAGAAAAATGGATGATATGCCTAGGTTATTAAAAGAAATTTAGCCTTAATAAATAACGAGGATGGTACGTTTATCTTTAATATTTCTTTTCTTTCTCTTTTTTTTTATTTTTTCAGATATTTTTATCAACGAGGAAAACGTATGAGACAACCCCTAGGAATTACTATGAGTTCCGATCAATCTGATTCTGTTAATAACTTCTGTATTTTTTCGGCAAATTCTAAAGTCCGAACATTACACAATAAGCAATTGTCAAGAGTAGAAGAAACTGAAACTGATAATAATATATTTGATACACCATCCGGAGAGAATAAATCAGGGAGAAATTCTGTAATTAAAGAAAATATAGAGCAATTAGAGAATAAATTTATGCAGTTGGATGTTGGTGGTGGCTCTGCCGAACAGTCGGAATCTGTTAAAAATCTTAAATTAATGGAAATAGGAAAGAATGATGAAAGGATAAAGAATGCGATAGAAGAAAATGTATTTGTTTCCGATAAACATGGTATATCCATCTCTAAAGCGGAATTAATGAATTCGGAAGAACAAAATGTCATTTCTAATGAGAGAGAAGTAGAAGAGAATATAAAAGAAGTTGTAGATAAAATATCGAACGTGCAGGTTTCAATACCGTCAAATCCCTCCAACTCAATGGAAAGATATAAAAGGATAATGATAAAAAATAAAGAATATTTAATTCTGGGTACTTTAGGACGTGGTATGAGCGGAGAAGTTCTACGAGTACAAGATTTGACATCGTCCGAATTACGAGCTATCAAATGCGTAAATTTGAGCCGTATGGATAAGGATTCAGCTCAAGGATGTTTAGAAGAAATTTCTATGCTACATAAACTGCAGGCCTCATGTATAGTCAGGATGTTTGATTAGTATGATTGATTTTACTAAATATGATTATTTATGAAACATATATATTTAATACGACGTTAAAATAAACTTCATTTTTATAGTGAGATCAAATACCCTTTAGTCTATGTAGTAATGGAGATGGGTGATACAGATCTTAGTCGTTTATTGAAACTGACATCACAGGAGAAACAACTTCCATTAACAATGATTCTTTACTATTGGACGGAAATGTTGACAGCTGTTAAGCATATACACGACAATGGTAGAGAAAATTTAATTTATTATAAAATCTATATAGATTCATTATATCTGCAATATGAGAAGAAGAAAATAATGACAAAGAGTTTTGTTTTCAGGAGTCATACATTCAGATTTAAAACCAGCTAATTTTTTATTAGTACGTGGTCGTCTAAAATTAATAGATTTTGGTATTGCTTCTAGTATGAATGCAGATATGACCTCTGTTGTAAAAAATTGTCCAATTGGTACTTTAAATTATATTAGTCCAGAAGCTCTAATGGATATTGGTGGAAACGGAGATTCTCCTAATCACAATGTTAAATATAAAGTTGGTATTATGTATTTGTACTGAGAAAATAATTGTTAATATATATATATATATATATATATATATGATGGTATAGAATCCTTTTATATATGTGTGTGTTGTGTGCTGTGTGTATACATATTTTTAATTGTATTGTATAGATAAGTTACAAATCGGATGTGTGGTCACTAGGATGTATTTTATATGGTCTTGTGTATGGACAAACTCCATTTCATCACATACGTCCTCAGTGGGCTAAAGTGAATGCAATAACGAATCCGAATCCAAAGATAGCTTTTCCAACGTCTATACTTTTGGTTGATAAAACAGAAAAATTCGAACCACCTCTCATTTTAATCGATGTGATGCGTAAATGCCTTCAACACAATCCTAAAGTTAGACCTACAGTGGCAGAACTCTTGCAGATACAATATATACCTGCCAGACAGGATGCTAAAGCTATGTTATCTATTCCTCCTGAGATTCCTCCAAATATTTTAGTAAAGATAAAGCATGCGTTAACTGAAGAAGAATGGAGAAAACTGATACAGGTTTATGATTTTTACATTATTCTGATAGTTTATATGCACATGTAGATAGATGTTTTCATAAAAATAATACTCTGTTCTATTATCTTTTGACTATATTATCACTATCCTGTATTATATAGTACTATTTTACTAAAATTAATTTTTTTTGTAGGTGTTGGAAAAGAAATCCTAATAAAAAAATAATAGCATTGATGTTGTATGCCAATCATCATAATTCATGTACATAGAATATAATTGTTATATATATATATATATATATATATATATATATATATATGTATGTATGTATGTATATATATATAGAGAGAGAAAAAGAGAGAGAGAGAGAGAAAGAGAGAGAGAGAGATACATAACAAAATGATAAATAATTCGTCTAGCGCCATAAGACGAATGTATCAAACGATAAAATGATCATTTAAATGTAATATAATGAGAGAAGCATCAAAATGCCTGTGTAATACATACGTAAATATTTGGCATTGATATAAAATAATTACAATAGTAAATGATAAATTAACCTGCATCTATGGCATATTCATTAAAGAAATAATTATATATTGCAAGAGTAAGGAGAATACTATTAAAATAAATATCTTTTTATTATTTCACACTCGTGTGTACAAATGACTTGCTATGACGAAAGTGATTATTCCAATCATCGCGATAGTCCGTAGATAATTAATAATAATTGTTAGATCAATATGTATAGCTTAAGATTGTGATTGCATATGACACGTTGTAAATCAATTGGTTTAAAAACGATTTTAACAAAGATTATATTTAACAGATATAAAGTTAAATATTACCAACACACATACACGCCACTTTTTCTTTTCCACAGATACGAGGTAAAAAACGAAAACGAATGTCTTAATTTATTATGATTCTTTTCTAATACTTATCCTTTGCAACATACCGCATCACACTCTTACGACGATTTCGCACGGCGATCTTGACGATCTCGCACGTATATGTATTGCATTATTGACGACGTGCTCCATTGATAGTCTTGATAATGCATGATCAATGTATGGATGTAAGTTGCCAGTATTGTAACAGACGGTCACCTTTCGGTAATGCCATAGAATCTGGGCGTTCGAACGTTAACATAATATCTTTCACTTTGTTTCTTAATTCCCGATCAAACATGTGCCCTCCCGTACGTTGAAGTGCAGATGCCATATCATATTCGACAGAGGGAAGCGGCTCGCGTATAAAACGTGCTGCTGTAGCAATACTTGGTAAGATATGCCATTGAAGAGCTTTGATTTCCCAAAGGCTACTAAGGAGCGCATTACTGAGCAACGGATCTCGTTCTTCCATGAGAAATGGGTCACCGTTTCCTGTACCTTCCTCGGATATTAATTCCCCACCTTGAGGATGATCTATAAGTCTCTTTAAACCTGGATGTCTTAAGAGGAGATTACCCACAAACAATAAAATAATAAGAATATCTTCGGGTGGCGCAACCAACGTTAAACGTGCAAGACGCTTCGCAAATGCTGCCACTAATGCTTCCGGTAGGTGTCTGAAACAGAAAAAAAAAAATTGTATAAGGATCTTTTTCAAAACGAGACATTTGTTTTTCTTTAAACGCACTTTTTACAATAAATTTTTTTTTCATACTTATACATTACTTACGTCGAACTGAGGAAAAGATCAGACAAATAAAATAATCGAGCCTTATATTTTGTATGAAAAATTTCTGGCTCAAACATCGAGTAAAGTTTAGTAAAAATGTTTGGATATTCCAAATTGTGCTTTGTAACCAGTAAAAATACACCCTGTAAGGCAAGTAATCCGATACATCCATCTGCATCCAAAGAATCCATAAGGAAGTCTGTTAATAATATAGGCTTTTCAAGATGCGGCATAACTCTTTCCAAAAGCACTATTAACAATTGTTTATGCAGTTGAGGCGTTAATTCCCAATGCATCACGCACGCCCATACTTTGTTAAGCGAACGTCTTACACTGGCTTGATCCCACGTGAAGCTATTAATTACTGGTAAACATAAATGAATATATTAGGTGTGTTTTATTTATTTAAATTTGTACGTTATTAAAATCTATTATATAATTTTACCTCCATTTGATTCACACAACAATTGTTTATTTTCACAGATTTCATTCTCTGAAAAAAGGAGAAAACTAGTTTCAGGAGAAAATAATATATACATATATACATACATATATGATTTATATTTTTTGTCATTCAAAATATTCTTACCATCTGTGTCTTTAGGCAGTGGCAGTTTATCTATAAGCTCAAGTAAATTCTTAATGTAAATTTCACGTGGTTGTCTCTTTGGAGTAAGAGACGGTAGACATTTCCATGTATAATAAAGTGCGTCCGAATATCCAGCTATCTCTTGAAATCTATTTATTAGATTAATATTGTCTTTCTCCGGGGAAAGTAAAGACATAAGAATAGGTTTCAAACGGTGCAGTGGTAAGTAATATCCCAAATTCCCAGTTGGTTCAAGCGGTGTTTTACCTTCTTGAGCTAATAATTTTAATGCCGTAGTAAGGGCCTGCAATTGAATGGTTGGACGAGATTTCTCCATAGATAAAAGAATTTTCTCCCAGACCTCTTCATAACAATTGCGCAACCAATTGATGTAACGTCTTTCCGGACTAGGTTCTAACAAAAAATAAAAATCTTATAAATAAAGACATAGAAAAAGAATAAGGCAATTTGAGTCATAGTTTCAACCCTACCTGAGATTGTAAGAGTAATTGTTTGTTCTACAAACATATCACCACGTTTAAGCACTTCCACAAATATTGTTTCTATAGTCAATAAACAAGAGAATGATGATTCCTAATGAAAATAAGATGTATATAAGTTTTCCTATAACCTTAAGAAAAATATTACAGTGCAATCAAACAGAATCGATTAGTTAGATAGAGAGAAAGAAAGAGAGAGAGAGAAAGAGAGAGAGAGAGAGAGAGAGAGAGAAAGAAAGGGAGAGAAACATCTTACATCCCACTGGCTAATTATGTCGACGAGATTATTGGCATATTTTCGTGAAGAAAGAAATTCTTGAGCTTTCTGTCTAAATGTTCTTGTCGACATTTTCTGCATAGAAGAAGCACCAGGAAGATCCAATGCATCCGCCATCCTTCTATACGACAGATTTGTGGTTAATGGCAGAGGTCAGAGCGTTGAAACCTTCGTGGTCAGAAGAACCACTCTTTTATCCTTTATTGTCACGTGTTAAGTAACATATACGCGAAATATTTCAAAATTAAGACTCGCCTAATAAAATGGCGTGTTCGCTTTTACCGACGGAGAAAATGAAATCGAGATAGGCTTGGATAAGTAAAGTCTATTATAGGGGATGCAGAGGTAAAACATTCACCGTTTCCGGAAGTAGACGTTTCGTTTTACCTGGCTCTGCCATCGAAAATGATTAGAAAATGAATAGTAAGTGGTGATCTAAGAAGGTATCATAGGTTTTTCAACCCTTTTGCAATTTTTAACAAAAAAGACATCTCGAGATGACGAATGTGTTTATTAAGAAGACCCTTTCATCAAAATATTACGATCAAGTAATCGTTAAGAAATGTTGTATTTCACGATCAACAAGAAACAATGAACGAACGATAAATATTTATATTTGCGTGAAATGAGCTAAGTCATCAAATAGAGGTTATCATCGGTCTGCGATGTTTGCGTGCGTATGTGTTTAACGTATCGGAGAATATATCTGCCGTTTTCAGCATAAGTAAAGATCGAATAGTTAGAAATTTTTTGGTGAGTCCATTTTCAATTCTATACTCTATATTATTTTTTCTATCTACATGGAATAAAAATGTAGGTTATGGCGTAAAGTTTGTTAAAACTGAACGTGGCGCCAACAATATCAATTATATTTTCTCTACATATTATGTTTTTTATATATACAAATACATATATATATATATATATATATATACATGCTTTTTTATTATTTAAAAATTTAGGCTAATCATGGCACAAGACGAGGAAAACAAGTTGATTAGAGAAGATTTTAATGCCGGCCCATCCAGTTTTGATGAAATCGAACCAGATCTATTTCTAGGGAATCTCACAGCTGCCACGGATGTGAAGTGGTTGAAAGAAATTAATATGACTCACATACTTACGGTAGATTCTTGTCCTCTACCAAGAAAGATTCAAGAACGATTACCCAATCTCACTGTAAAATATATTCAAATAACAGATATGCCAAGGGAAGATTTATTAACTCATTTGGAAGATTCTTATGAATTTATTGATCAAGCTTTAAAATCAAATGGCAGAACGCTGGTACATTGTTACTTTGGCGTATCCAGATCCGTTAGCGTTGTTATCGCTTATATTATGAAGAAACATAGAAAATCTTTTTTAGATGCATTGGAAATAGTCAAACAAAAGAGACATTTTGTTGCACCAAATCCTGGATTTATAGCTCAATTGCAATTATACGAAGAGATGGACTTTGGTATAGACAATACTAATGTTCAATTTAAGATGTACAGATTGCAAATAGCTGCGGATAAAGTGAGGAAAGTGAAAATTTTACCCCAAAATTGCATTGATTTAATAAAGCCGGATCCTGCATTAACGACTATACGCCCAGAACCAACCGTTTATCGTTGTAGAAAGTGTCGAAGAATCGTGGCAAGTGCAAGTAATATTTTACCGCATACAATGCACCAACGACAGATTTGGCGACATATTAGTTCTAAACGAATATCTAAACAGATAAAAGACGGGGAAGATGGAGCAGAACGTGTAAATGTAAAGAAAGAAAGCGAAATGACAGAACTATGCACAAAGATATATTTTGTGGAGCCGTTGGCATGGATGCCAGACATAATGCATAATGTGGAAGGAAAGTTGAATTGTCCAAAGTGTAATACAAAATTAGGCTCTTTTAGCTGGGTAGCCGGTAGTCAGTGCCCATGTGGTAGTAAAATAGCTCCTGCATTTTATTTAGTACCGTCTAAAGTCGATTGGAGTAATGCCGTTCAGAATGTACAGATAACAGTATAGTACCAAAGATTAATAGATCATTTATGATGAAAATGATTCTATGGACGGATAATTACAATAATTATTATTATCATAGCTGTCATTGTATTAATGGTAAATCTGCTAAAAATTTGTATTATATTTTTATCATAAAGCGTATCGGATAAAAAATAATAAGACATTTGTAACAACGATTTGTAATCAACAATTTATAATGCAATGATGTAATCGATTTCAATATTTACGTCTTACTTTGAATAGAGTCGTCTGTCGCGCATAATAGCGATTATACATATACATATATATATATATATATATATATATATATATGTATATGGATATATATATATATATATCTCCATTGTGTAATTAATGATATTTCTTACAGTATTATTAAGAAAGTTATACTTGTGTTTAATCTATCCGACTGCTAATACTACATGCATTCGCATATTATCCCATTTGATCAAGTATACATGGATATCTATATACACAATACAGTAAATCTCGTTAAGGAATTATTATGTATACCTTGTATACGATATCCTTAGCTCTCCTCACGGTTTATACAACGTATAAACATATATATGTATGTATCTATGTATCTATATACCCTGTTTAGAAAACTTGTAGTAATTAAGAAAAGTCTTGACTATTAATTAACTCGACTTTTAATTATAAGTCTTTTCTACGTCATTGATTACAGTTGAAAGTGAAAGTATCTTTGGTTTTAACGAACGAATCCTGTGCAAGCGCTAGAATCTTGTGGACGAAAGAAAGCAGGACGAAATAAAATTATTATCGAGGACGTGTAGATTTGAACATCGCAGAATTCTTTGATTTTGATTTGATTGGTCAAAAATAAATGACAATATCGGAGAAGAAATAAGAGAAAAAGAGTCACATGCTCGCGTGCATGGCGGAGTAGGTAGCACTGTAAGGATGCGATCTCAATCTCAATGCGCTTAGACCAGTTATAGTTGTTCCTTCGACAGCACTGTGAATTTCTGCTGATTGATGATATGATGGTAGAGCAGGTACGTTCCCAAGATTAGCGTTAACAAATCCGTGACAATTACTGCTTTGAACGGTGGTATAATGTTGAGGAGATCTCCAGTATTCGCTATAGGAATAATGTGGAAGCTGCTGCGCTTGGAAGGAATTATTTTCCGAATTGTTTTCGTGCATGTGACTGCTTACTCTTATCGGTCGAAGTGGTAAAGTGGTCGTTTCCAATTCTCTGCTTGTACAAGTGCCACGATTAAGTACCGAACTTCTTTCGTTTCGCCGGAATTTGGCGCGTCTATTTTGAAACCATACCTGTGAAAGGCAAAGTCTGTATGAATTTAATATAAGATGGGTAAGAGAGACACATGGAGATTAGAGTAGAAAGAAGTGTTGTTGATGGCAAGGGCGAGAGCGAGGGCGAGGATGAGGGTGAGGGTGAGGGTGAGGGTGAGGGTGAGGGTGAGGGTGAGGGTGAGGGTGAGAGCGAAGGAACAAGGAGGAAGAAGAGGAGGCGGAGGAGGAAGAGGAAGAAGAGGAAGAGGAAGAAGAGGAGGAGGAGAAGGAGGAAGAAGAAGAAGAAGGAGGAGGAGGAGGAAGAAGAAGAAGAAGAAGAAGAAGAAGAAGAAGAAGAAGAAGAAGAAGAAGAAGAGGAGATTCGTGTCTCTTTGCGGCATGCCGCACAAACAACGCATACGTTGGATTTGCGACGCGTTCTTAGGAAAGACGGGACAGCGTGACGGCTCCTGGCAGGCGTACATATATTCGTAGAGACAGGGAGACAGACAGACCACAGACGGAAAGACAGACAGACGGTCAGAGTCGGGAATGAAAGGGAGTGAGGAACAGTAAGAGAGGGGTTTGCGAGACACACGTGCTGGGATCGCGTCTCTCGCGCCTATATGCTAGGCTAAAGTACGCAGATGCTGTTGGATAGACAGACGCGCACGATCTTAGGCCGCAGCAGGCTAATCATAGCTTCTTTCCTTGACAACCTGTCTCCTTCGATTTTCTGCTTATCTGTCCGCAGCCTCCGCCTTCTTCTTTTGCCTACTCTTCCTGCTACCATCCCTTTCTCGCTCGTTCTCGTCCATTCTCGCCCATTCTCGCTTATTCTCGCTCATTCTCGCTCTCATGTTTCTATCCTTCGAATATAATCTCAAGAACACGTGTATTAAGAGAGACAGTCGGTTACTTTCTCAGTCACTGTTCTTCAGTTACTGTTCTCTTATTTGTACATTACAAGATTTTACCGTTTTATTCGAAAAATTCTAAGAGTAAATATACTAGGCAAAAATATCTACTTATAATCAGGATTGAATTACCTGAACTCTTGCCTCCGATAAGGATACTCTAGTAGCGAGTTCCTCGCGAACAAAAGCATCGGGATAATGTGTCCTTTCGAAAACCCTTTCTAATGCGGCCAACTGTTGCGCCGAGAAGGTTGTCCTACTTCTCCTTGGTCTCCTACTTCCAGTCGTCGACGTTCCTTCAGTGTGACACTCTATGTGTATTTTAGAAAAGTTTTTTCTTTCTTTCTTTTTTTTTTCTACAAGATTTTATTCAATATAAGGAATAGTGGAAGATGCTGCGTACGACAAAGTGGTCGTTCAGAAGAAAAAAAGGAAAAAAAAGTAGTCGAACAGACACAGACGCTGCGACTATTCTTGAATGAATCTACTGTGTTTGAGTATTCATCAAAGCGGTATAATATGAGCAGTATGGGCGGAAACACAATTTCGATGGAATCGAACATGCTTTGTCGGTATAGCGTAGTTGGTAAGTTTCTTCTTAAAAGAATCAATTTAATGATATATTATTTTATGATATTTTTATAATTTGTTGATTCTTACCTAACGAATGCATCGTCGACGTTGATAAAAGTCGTGAAACAGTGAAATCTTGCGACGCATGATTCGTTGATTGCGACGCTATTATGTTGTTACCAAGCTGGTCCACATTCGCACCGATCATTTTGCTCCGAGTTAGTCCGATTAATTCCTAAACGTCTTATCTTCTTTTTTATTCTCCTTTTCTAAATCATTTCAACATTAAGTCACTATGTTTCATCGATTCAATAATGTGACCATCAAAGAGTTCGTTGGTTCGTAATTCTTTTTAAAAAATGGAAACATTTTTTCGATTTGTAGAATACCATTTACTTTCTGACGAATTACATTTTATATAAATCAGTTGTGATAATCAACGAAACGTTGATCGTACGAATCTTTGCACTGTTCGATCTTTCAATTTCTTAATTCGCTTGAATCCGCACTGTGCTATTGTGCGTAGTTGCTACTGCAAACACCAAAATGTAAAGTTTTCATCTTTAAGAAAGAAATAATTTATTTCGCGCGTTTCATCAAAAAGCCACGGATCGAGAAGACGCAAAGGGAGAACATTTTGTTCGGGATACTGGAATACCAACTGACTTAACCGACTTGAGACGTACTGAAAGATTCTTCTCTTGTCTCTTCGGATCTTCTCTCTCTCTCTCTTTCTCTCTCTCTCCCCCTTCCTCGGTCGTCATCAGAGGCAACGCGGCGAGACATGCGAGGAGAGAAGAAATAGAGCGTTTTAAGAGTAGGTGGAGATTTTCTTCGCAGGCTCCACCTTCATTAGGCGCTCATTGGTTTTCAAATGTTTCTACTTACGTTTCGTTTTATCGGCTTCCGTGCGCACCGCGAAATCTTCTTAGAAACGAAAGGGCCTATCTGTGCGCATCTAGCGACAGACTCGCGACCAGAGAAGCTATTTATTTCCGCGAAGGCGTACGCTCAACAAATCGCGTGTTTTTAGAGTGATTAATTTTAACGACGATTGTTTTATTCGTTTTATCGATATTACTGATAAATAAATGGAAAATAGCAAAAAAAATCTTTCGTTTATCAATGAACGTGGAACGATACCGGCAATTTGTAAGAAATGCAGACAGATCGAGAAGAGAAAAGTGGACAAGAGGGTTGCGTGTCCTCAAAAGTTGAACGAGACGAAGCGTCAACAGCTGACCGCTTTATGTTCGTCCTCTCAATTCAACAGGCATATGATCTATGAGCAATAGATATGAGCAACAAAATCATCATGTTTATTCTGCGGAATTTTATTTATAGGATACTTTCGAGAATACATTTGGCCTCTCGTTGTTATCTATTTAACTCTAGATGATTATATCGGATTTTTCTTGAACAAAAATAATTTGCTTGAGTTGGCTTTTCAAAAAATGAATGGAAAAGGAGAGAAAGGACTTTGGAAAAGGATCTACAGGAGAAAAAGAAGTCTGTCGGCGCCGATAGAAAAAGAGGGAGAATTTAACTTGCTATGTTGTAGCCTCAACGAGACGGACGGGCGCGTCGCGACGCGCTGACACGTACACGTCGCGCGTCGCCCTCGGTGAATTATTAGGCGTGCCTGACTACATCACCACGTCTCTCTCTCTCTCTTTCTATCTTTCTCTCTCTTTCTTTTTATCTATCCATTTATCTATCCATCTATCTATTTATTTCATTGTCTTTTGAAGCATAACTTTCATCAGTGCGATTTCATCCAATCGAAAAGGAAAGTTATTCTCATTCTCCAAATTGTACGTTTTTTCCTTGTCAAAGAAAGCATATTCTATGGTGGATCAATCGTTGGATTTCTAAGGAAAAGAATATAGAGAGGAAGGAAAAGAGGAAGAAAATGTTGTTTCTTTCATATACATGTTCGTGATCTTAGCATCGTTTGACCAATTATAACAGCCATGCGTCATCCCTGCCAATTAGCAGCGACTCGAGAGAAAGCGCCTGAAACTTTTTTTCCTTTTTTTGGCGGTTGACAGAGTGTGGATAATTTTACGCATGTGACACCCTTGGTAAACGCACTCTCGTTTTCGATATTCTTTTCTCTCGCACTCCAGAATGTCGTCATATTCGCGGCCTAATTAATTTCGTTTATCGGTTCGAATATATCTACATATACGTCTGGGTTATATACGATGGGTGTATGTTTAACAGAGCGTGAAGCATGTTATCCGTTACTCCTACTACGATATTACAACCATCACAATGGTGGAAATGTTATTCTATACGTGAATAACGCCAAGGGTTGATCACTCCTTTCGTCCAGGCGCACTGTCTAACCGACGCGCGAATTAAATATCACATCATTTTATTCTCTATCATATTATTAGAAAGTATTGGTATCCCATAGCATTCGCCATTTTACTTTTATCGTAACATCTGTTTATCGTGAACGGAATACTGATCTTTCGGTACGTTATGTCTACTTGCATATTTCTAAATGATTATCATTGGTATCTAGTCGTGATTAGATGGAAAAATGAAAAAAGAAATATATGATAGTAAGAAAGGAATATGATAGGAAGCATTTGGAAATATTTGCGAGGGTTAATCACTCCAATTATTCTATATGTCCATAATAATTCTTCTATATTTAATTCTTCTATATACCTATCTGATTATCAATCAATCGTTCATGGTTATATACGTCTTTTTCAATAGAAACCGTTCCGTTGTGTCGCATCATGCTTCGTTCAGACCGTATAAATAGATACTTGCCTGCTGACTCGTATAATTTTTAAGCTTTCCAAAAAAATCATGTAGCAGATATTCGCAGAGGTTCACGTGACGAGTGAAAATGTTTCTTCGAGGAACTATCTTCTAAAGGATTCTTTTTGTTTTTATCCGTGGTGCAACGTATGATTGTAGTGGTTAACATTCAAATTGGACGAAAACCGGTTGGAAGAAACATCTTCGATATTTGAAAATAGTGAACCCAAGTTCAGTGAGAGAAAGAGAGAGAGAGGGAGAGAGAGAGAGGGAGAGAGAGAGAGAGAACGCTGATGGTTCCTTGGCTTCCTCTACTTCTCTGATTAGATTTCACGTCTATGTTTAGAATGGTGATGAGCTTGTCTATGTTTCGAAAGCTTTATCTTTCGCCTAAAGTTTATTTAAAAAAATATTTATTCCTTCGATTTTATTTAATTACGAATCAATAATTTTATTATGTTGAATTTTGTCGAAAAAAAAAGAAAAACTATTCATCTTTTTTGATATGTAGAAATAATTACAAGTATCTTCGACTGCGATCGTCCACGTGGGGAGATTTTGAATGGTTGCCATAGTTAGGTCACGATTGTAGAGGGGGATAGAAAAAGAAAGAAAGCAAGAGAGAGAGAGAGGGGGAAGGGAAAGGGAGAAAGGAAGTTTGAAAACCTTCTCTAGGGACCCTTACCTTACCTACATAAGGCCCGTAGCTTTACCCCACCACGTCAGTGAAGAACCAACCGTTGTAGCATTCACATTCGTGTTGCGACCGTGTTGTTGTTCACTCGAAAAATTTAACCTCTCTTATGTGCACACAAGTTTAAAGTGTGATACGATAACAGTGATAATTGATGGGATTCGTGGATGTATGTTACAACGATCAGGGATCCAGTAAGATAAAGTCAGTACTAACTTTTATCTATCACTTTTCATTTACTAATTGTGATTATCTATTATTTTATATATTTATGATACCATTTTAGAATAAAATTGATCATAATTGCTATTTCTTAGTTGATTTGAAAAATAAATTATTCAGAGTCCATAAGAGTTTCTATAACTAAAAGATACCTTCGTTTTAATGGGTAGAAATTGGCGCGACAGAACTCGTTCCGCTCATTATTCCTATTTTATTATTTTTCTGAATGTCCTTCTTGGTGCTATAAATAGAATTTTATCACTATCTACGAAATGAGGAGAGAGAGAGAGAGAGAGAGAGAGAGAGAGAGAGAGAGAGAGAGAGAGAGAGAGAGAAAGAGACAAAGAGAGAGAGAGAGAGAAAATGTAAATGTGTTGTTATTTAATTGATTCGTTTGTATAAGGAACGTCTTTTATGTCAACGATCATAGAAACAGCAAGGAACATTGGCGATGCGTTTTGTGTACGATATATAGAAGTGATGGGAATTGGAATTAAAGAGAGAGAGAGAGAGAGAGAGAGAGAGAGAGAGAGAGAGAGAGAAAGAGAGAGAGAGAGAGAGAGAGAGAGAGAGAGATAGAGAGAGAGAAAGAAAGAGAGAGAGAGAGAGAGAGAGAGAGATAGAGAGAGAGAAAGAAAGAGAGAGAGAGAGAGAGAGAGAGAGAGAGAAGACAGACGGAGGCAGGTGTGCTCCAAATAATGTGCTTCTAAAGTCTGTCTTTTCGCAACGCCTTTCCCTCCTTTTTTCTTCCATCTCTCTCTTTCCTTCCTTCGTAAGTCGTCAAAAAGCGAGTAGCCTCCGAATGAATGCGCCTTTGATTGTCGTCGGTTGAACTCTTGAATCCCTTTCGAAAATCGTCTTTCCCCTCTCTTGCCTGCGTTCCCTGTTGTGCTCTCTCTTTCTTTCTTTCTCTCTCTCTTTCTCTCTCTCTGTCTTTCTCTCTCTCTCTCTCTCTCTCTCTCTTTCTCTTTCTCTCTCTCGTCTGCGAGACCATGCCGAGACAAGCAAAGGTGCGTAGGGTCAATCCAATATAAATCAGAAGCGAATCTCATAAGGCAAAGGCGGAGAACACACATACATAAGTGCGTGTGTAAGAGAGAAGAGAGAAAGAGATGAATAGAACATTTTCTGGGACCGTTCGCGATGTACATAGACCATATTGCGAGTATAAACTGTCCTCGTATTTATGAGCTCGTGTTCCCAAATGTGTTATCGAGTGAGATCTTGAAAAAGGTATCAGGTACACGAGCTTCGTCATCACCTGCTTTTCCTTTATCCTTTTCTCTTTTATTTGTACGTTTTCTTATTTTATATACACCAAGACAATATCAATACCGCTTACGTTATTATTTTATTATAGATACGTTATCATTTTTTGTTCCTTATTTTTTTATTAATCATTCGTTGCAGAAGCCATATATTTGTATAAAGACAATTCGGTTTATAATAGTTCGGTTTACAATTCGAATTTATATTCCCTCAAATGGCTTTCTTCGTTTCGCGTATAACCGTCTTTACGAGAAGGGTTTTAATCGTATAAATTATGTAAAAGGGACCGTTCTTAAATTGTTAGCAAGGTAATTCTCAACCGTCGCTCCTTTTTACTCGTTTACTTGTAGTACGATGGCGCGAGGTCAATCCTGTTTCGTTCCTCGGATAAACAAGAGCAGGAAAGAGAAAGAGGGTAGGTAGATGAAAAGAATTGGATAAGACCTGATATTGTTATTCGTAAAGCAAAGATCCCTTTTTTTGCAACCTTCAAACTGGTCGGATTGCGTCTTTAAAATTCGTAAGGATGTTTTATAAGTTATAAAATGACGGATATATTATACATATATACGTTGCAGAAAGACGAAAAGAAGAATCCTGAAGCACGATTTAATATCTTTATATCTTTACATAATATATTTAATATTTTTATAAAATCAATCCATATTCTTTACGTTCATCTTTCTTGAAATATCTTTATGTTTAATTTTCTTATCAGAAGCGTCTATATTCAAATAAAGAAAAATTGAGAGAAAATGCTCATACGCGTGAAATGATGGTGTATTCCGTTTTAGGATCAACTGCATCATACTTAATCTATGAGGATATATTCAATGTCGAGATGTTTTACGAGGTAATAAAAGTGACAGATACGAGGCATAATATTGCATTCGAACGAGAGCGAATACGACGACGACGATGATGACGACAATGACGACGACAATGATGATGACAACGACGGCGACGACGACAACGACAACAATGATGACGCGAAGATTGCAATACGTATAATAAGTTGCGATTGGCAAAGATTCGCATAGCCGTTTAGTAAGCGGCAAGAAAGTTAGTAACAAAAGTGACTAATAATTTAAGATAGAATGTCTCAAATTGTGAAATATTGAGTTTTCAAAATGATGAGATTCATTTCGCGTTATATGTATAAATGTATAGGTGTAAATGAGATGCTAGGCCAACAACGATAATAATTTTTTCTTATTTTCTCTCGAATGTCAATGAGAATGTTGCAAATTTATTTCGACGTTTATTGAAAGCACCTCATAGGAGGGAGGGTTTATAAAAGCCAGATGGTTCCTATGTCTGTTCTTGTGCGTCTTACCATAGGGGCAGGTGCTTTCCAGCGTTTATGTGTCCTTCGTGTTTATGGTGTTTTCAGGGTGTTCACTAAGGCAGTACTTACTTTCCTGTATTTATATGTTTGAGTATAGTACAGAAAGGGAAAGAGAGTGTGTGTTAACGAAAAAGTGCGTGTTACGGGACAGAAGCGCGTCTGCAGCATGGCGACAGCTTGTATGCAAATGAATGCATTTTTATATTTAACAATGCGTCGCGTTTACTCTTTTGAGGAACCGTTAAAAGTGAAAACCTGATGTCCGTAATAATAATTTTTTTTTCATCATTTTTGGTATCAACGCCCTTCGCTTTGATGGAATGTTTATGATTAGACGATTGAGCATATTTAAATAATAAAACGTATTTAAACTTATCTATAATGTGATTTTGTCTTTCTTTCTCGTAACGTGTGACATTAACAAATGAATAGTTTGTTAAACAGTCGTTAAGCTCAAATGAGTGTTAATTCGTCAAACGGTTTTTGATTACCGTTCCGAGTTACACCTGTTATGTTATTTCTCTTATGTTGCGTGACAGGTGCAACCTTGCACTTTTGTCATCGAATGTGATTTTCCTGTTATTTTTCTGTATGCTCTCTTTCTTTTTGTTATGTCGTCGACTTTATCCTATCATTATTTCAAGCACGAACAGAGATCGATCCAAGGTCTTGCAATCGTTAGTCGTAGTTATATGCATACCATGCACGTAGCAAAAGCCCCCTTCTCACCTCGAATATATACTTTCGTTCTTTCTTTTAAAGATGCTCAAGTGGACCGTCTCGAGATCGTTGTCAGCGAGTAGCTCGACACCCCACGCTCCAGCATCCGCTTTGAACAAGGCGTCCCGCAGGCCTTTTCGAGATCTGTCCAACACACCACCGGCCGTCGGTACCCAAAGCAGACACGTACATACGTCGAACCTACAAAATATTACAACGAAACCTACGCCAGTTCGTCGTAGACGGTGTCGTAGTTATGGTAGCGATTTGAGAACCTACTTTCAAGTAAGTTGAATCAATTTTTCTTCGAGGAAGAAATCTATATTTTCTCGAATATATAATCGAATCTTTTTTTGAAGGCAACGAAAACCAATGTAAGGATTGGAAAACGACAATCGCTTTCTCAACGATTTGAAGGGTCACCCAAGTTGGAGAATTTTTATCAAGGTACTCCGCGAGTGGATACAGACATAGAACCATTGACGTTCTTCCCAAATGAGTGTAAACGTTCAACGGCTTTAACTTTACCAACGGATCCAACTTTGTTTTTGAAGAGTCGATCGAAAAATTTTCAAAGCAACAATGAGTTACCGCAAAATATGTTTAACGAGGCGCGTGCCAATTTGCAGTCGCACGTTTCGGATTTTTTTCATCAGATTTCTATGGCCACTAGTCCCGAAGACGTGATGGAGGCCGAGTTCGTGCCGTTAGACAAGTCTCGAATGTATCCCGAAAAGAATGATTTCAGATTAAAATTGGAGGAATCTAAAAAGGCACAGTTCCAATCTAAACTGGCGAAGGTTACCAAGATTCACGCGCGAAGTAGAACTCCGTATTACAAGAAGGTCGTTCAAGCTGTTAGTCCTTTGAAGCAGTGTCTTCAACAACAAACTCCGCTTGCCGGGAAATTATCGAATTTGGCTTTAGATCAAGATTTACCTAAATTTGAAAATATGGATAATACGGTTACGGAAGTTCTCAACAGGTAAGATCTGCTGCTGTTGCTGTTACTGTTGCTGCTTCTCTGTTATGTTAAATACATAAGTAATGAAACGCATTATGTCGATATTTAACTTTGTCTGTTTAAATTGTTTAGAGAAAACGAAACAAATTTTGGAGGCAAAACAGTCGCGGAGATTCTTTTGAGTGACATTGAAGAGAGGAAAAAGATACTCAAAAGTCGTTGTACAGTTACTATAGAGGAAGACGAAACCTTCTCCTTCGAGGAGGATCATACTTATGAAACGATCATTCAATGCGATACGAAAATGATGGATGAGAACGAAGCTGCTATTTCGCAAATAGGGATACAGAGCGATAGTTCCGTGTCTTCGGCTAGTCAGCTTTTAGAGGATCCCTCGCCGATGTCTTGGCCCTTTACGTCGCCAATCACCAATGAATTCGACGGTGAATTCACTTTGAAAAGACAGCGCGGTATACGTAGAAAACGTCAGCAACAGAGAAAAGAGAAGAGTGTTTTCGAGGGTAAGAAACCGAAAAGAATGATCAGGATAACTTCTGGCGGGAGTCCTAGATCAAATCAACTATCAAAAATGGAAAACAGGGATAATCCTACGATAGAGGCGATCAATCCTAATGTAAAGAAACTCGTCCTTGAGACAGACTTAGATTCTACTTTGGAGGATAAACAAATCCAAAATCAACAGTTTTCGAGTAAATCGTCCTTCTTTTTCAAGAATGATTGTAAGAAAGAGGAGCATTCGGAGAATAATGGAAAAAGCACTATATGGGAGTTGGAAAGTCCTAAATCGTTTTTGACAGAGGGCTATCATAATTCGATCTTAAACTCAATCTCTAATACTCCAGAAGCTCCGTTGGTCGCGACCGTTCGAAGATGTTTGAAATATAGTCCGGAGAGCGAGCCATCGAAATCGGATTCGGATCGTCGCGGATCTATCGAAATCGAGTATTCGTTCGTTGCCAATCATATACAAGTTCGAGGTGAGTCGCCAATTTACATTACCTTTTATTAATGAAAATAAAAGGGGAAAAAAGAAAGCGAGTGGGGATGTAGGGTTAGTTGAGTTGCTGGAGTTGCTGGATACGTTCCTGCTGATTCTGTGTTTTTAACGGGACATGCGCATATCGCGAGCACAGTACTCTCTACGTGAGAGATAGAGATAGAGAGAGGGTGAGAGAGAAAGAGAGAGAGAGCGAGGAGTTTATCACTTGGCAGCATAGAAAATAGCAGTATTGTACCAGTAACCTACAGACCTTTCTAGAGTTTTCATATCGGTTAGTAGGCTCAACGTCATTGATTCTTGTCGCAGGTCATCCTAGCATAAATATAGAAAAGGTCGAGAATTTTCTATCCAGACGTAATTCAAATGAAATCCTGGCTTGTGCGTTTAACAAGGATACACTTAGTTTCCAAGCCGTCTAACAATGATCACGTTCCTTTACTTCAGCGATATCTATCGAAACAGGCGACAAACATATTGGAGAGATTGTGAAAGTGCGCGTATTACGAAATGAATCAGTTTTTATACGAATATCGACAAATTTCTCCTTCGGTTGGTAGCCTTTATTGGACGGCGCAAGGCGTAAATAGTGGCTTTCGAAGTGGTTAATGGTCGTGGTACCAGTGTATTAGTATCGTCAGTGTGTTTCGTGCATTTCATCCGATCATAACAGCCTCGAAAATTCTCTTTTCTTTCTTCCTCCTTCTCTCTCTCTCTCTCTCTCTCTCTTACTCTCTCGTTAAGATCGGAAGATCCTTTTCGTTCGGACGATTAATTTCCTGTCTTGTGATATACACGTATATGTATAAAAGCTTAGAGATGAAAAGGTTGGCGATAAAATAGAAACTTTTTTATCGGTAAAAAAAAACGATATATACTTGTCTTTCGTGCAGTGATAAGGTGCAAGGACCTACGGAGGACCTACGAAGGACCTATTCACGCCTACGTTAAGGTCAGCCTAAAAAATATCAACGGTGAGGGAATCGTTAAGAGAACTGCGGTTCACAGAGCCACACCAAATCCCGCTTTTCACGAGACCTTAATATTGCCCTGCCCGGTTAATATCAATCAGTGCATCAGCAAATCTACGTCCCTGGATATCGCAGTCTGGCATAGAGATCGTCGAGCAAGGTGAGCATGCTCAAGGAAATAGTAATAATAATAATCATTATTGGAAAGTAGTCAATATCGGAGCTACCGACTTACTTTATTATGGTATTTAAACAAATCTATTATATTTTCTTAATATGTAATTATCATCAACTTACGTTATGATAGAGGTAGTTTCTCGCTTTAGACGATCATTCTATCTAATTTTTTCAATAGATAATCTTTATATGGTAGGGATTTTTAGATAAATAGATAGGGATATAATAAATTTAGTTGTAGCCAAAATTAAAAATACGATATTATTTATTTATCTTTTATTTAAAACATTTCATATCAGTTTTAGTTTTGAAAGGTTGAGCGCTACGGTCAATCCCAATATCTAAGCTAATATCTAGATTTTCGAGTATTCTTTGCGGTAGGAGGGGAATCGATTCTCTCGAAGCATGCGCATCGGGATCACCACGTGCACTTCTCTCGTCACATCTGCACTATTATAGCATGTGTATGTAGATACCTTCGCGAAATGGTAGTCACGTTGCGCTCGCGCATTTATATTTTCTCTCCCTTTCTCTCTCTCTCTCTCTCTCTCTCTCTCTCTCTCTCTCTCTCTCTCTCACCACCTTTCTAATCTATCACTTTCTCCAACACATACATAAATCCTACTTAGCTTAGCATGTTTTTGAGTGACAATGTTACTGTTTTAGCATGGAAGTATATCACGGTAGATACACGATCATCTAAAAGCAATTAAAAATTGATGTTTGTTTCTTGTCTTTTTCCTGTTTCAGACGTAGCGAGCTGCTGGGCTGTATGACTTTACCTCTACCTTTGTCTCAGGATAAGGTAACGGTTAATATCTATAATGCGAAAAATTTGTAAAAGTTGAAAAAGTCGAAAACGTGAATAGAAATAGATCGATAAGTAAATTTGTTGTTACTTGATGCGTATATAATCGTCCAAATGGAATTTCTCTCGTAATGTTCGCAATTCATAGGTCTTCTCGCTTAAGGTCATGGTTAAGCCGGTTCGTTGGAGTCCAGTGGTCAACGAATCGTTGCAGAATCTGCTCGACTATCGCAACAGACATCCTTGTCTAATGTTTGTTCTTTTTTTCTTTTTTTTTTTACTGTTACACATCAACGAACAATGATCGCTGTTGCAATTTATTGCATTGCTTTTATCGTTATTGGTGTTCTTTTGAAGATCTTTGAATTTTTTTGATAACTGCATTGATATGTATATATGTAGAAACATCGATAAAGCATATGATATTTCTCAGTTGTTTGACTTATTGACCGATTGATATATCGTCGCTCGTGAATATCGTAGGAAGCAACATGGCACCCACTCGAATCTGGATCCAGCCGAAATACAAGTACCCCTTATGCAAGAGTACCACAAGAATGTGGAGTCTCGCCGCCTTTATCCAAGGATGGAGAATCAGATAACAACAATTCCGGTGGGGATGATTTGACGTATTTAAAACATCTTGAGTTGGAACCAGTCGATCCTCTGACCGGCTTACCTCTACATCCAGGCTTTACCGCGAGAGGTGGTAGAACGCCTTGTACTGTAACCAGAAGACTGATTAGACAAAGTGCTGTGAATCAGGTATCATATGTAGATATTATCCTTTCTATAGTAACAATGTCGACGATGTCAACGATATCGACATATATTGGGAAAGGAAGAGTGGAAAAAACATTGAAAGATTTAACTGTGTGCCTTGGTTTCTATAATATCGCGATATGATCGATATGTATCCCTTATTTACCAGGTGCCATGGGGTTTCTCTTTATCCTGGGGCAGACCGCCACGTGTGGAGCGCGTCGATTCAGGAAGTCCTGCGGAAAGATCTGGTCTGAAACCAGGCGATTACGTCGTCTTCGTCGAAACAACGAACGTTGTAACGAAACCGAGGGACGAGATTTTGGGCTTGATCCAGGCGGCAACGAATCAGCTCATCCTTGAGGTTTATCGTAAGGGAGGCATTCATTCGTCACAGCAGAGGCCCAACTCGATGAATGTCTCTCTTCAACAAACTGTCGGTCCCGCTAGTCAGCACGCCGTCGCGTTCAACGCCGAGGTCGGTATCGGCGTTCTGGTGTGAGCTCGATGACAATACCGCTGTTTTAAAACCGCTTGATTCTTTCGTTCCTATCGTTATCGCGATATCGCTTGCCGCTCGATGACATTGAAAAGTTTCGATTTTCATTGATAAAAGCGAACGTGTCCGAGCATTATCGGAGCATCAATCATTTTATTCGCCTTATCGTTAAAATCGATCTACAGAACCGCGAGGCGAAAAGAACGGCGAACGTTTTGTATTTGTTTTCTTTTTTTCTTTTTTCATTTGGTTGACTGATAAACGCTTTTTTTTGTTTTACACGGTCCATATTTTGTATAGTGCATTTCCTTCCTTACCTCTCATAGCGATCGTTCGCGCGTTTCTTGTGGTAAGCGTGTTCTTAACTTATGATCTAATTATCTTGTTTGTACTTTGTTCGGTTGTCTTTTCTTTTTTTTTGTTGTTGTCAACAAGTTTTGTTTTAAACTATACTCGTTGTTATTTTCATTTATTTGAACACATCCTCATCCATTCCCCGTGTTTTAGCCATGACATTAAACTACGAGTACATGTAGGTGTGTATGCATCTTTGGATACAGAGGGAGCGAGAGAGAGAAAGAGAGAGAGAGAGAAAGAGAGAGAGAGAGAGAGAGAGAGAGAGAGAGAGAGAAAGAGAGAGAATGTGATTATCGTAGTATGAAATTAGGTCGAAATGATACTTTCTCTTGTTGCATGCAGGTCGAAAGATAATATTGTAGCAAAATTTTTCGTCACGAGTTATGTAACAGAATATTACACTCGCATGATTGCTTCGATCGATATACATACACATATATATATGCATATGTATATATAACTATATGTGCACTATATAGATCGATTCATTGTTAGATTTTGGATACGATTATATAAAAGATCGACCCTTTTTACAATTTCGTTAAAGATCATAGATTATAATGTTGATAAGCAATAATGTTTGTAGCTGATCAGTTTATTGAAAAATAAGAATATTCTTAGGTAAGGACATTAATGCATGCGGTCTCTCGATTGGTAGTAGTTCGAAAAGACAGGACGAAAATCTTGCACGTCTACGTGATCAGGTTTTTCCGAATCTTGCTCCGGATGCACCACCGGAGGAAGAGTTATCGGTACGAGAGGCAAGATACCGGGGGATTCTGAAGAGCGGTCACACAAGATTCATGACGCCGCTGGCCGAAAGGCGCGACGTTCTCTCCGCGGCGGACTACATGGTCCTCTTTCAAAATCTAGACGAATTACTTAAGATATCCGAGGAGATTAGAGACGAGGGTGGCGGTACCGATAGCTATCTCTGCAGAGTACCCAAGATCACGGCCGCTTACAGACGATACCTCAGTGGACTGCAATGGGCCTGTTATTTGCTCGTTGCACTCAGACGGAATACGGCCTTTGCTAAGTTAGTCTGTGAACCTGCCGTTCCTCATAAAAGGCGGCCTGACCTTACGGGAATCCTCTTGCTTCCTTTAGAGCATTATAGGTTCGTCTCTACGCCAGTTCCATCGCGCCAGTATTGTAGCGCTTATTCCAAAGTTTGAATAAGTTTCAAGTAATCTTTGAATAACTTTTATTTGTGGTTGCGTTTTAGAGAAATGACGAGATTACTGAGTCTGGCATCGCCAAGAAACTGTCAGCAAGCTCGAGATTTAGCACAAGGCTACAGAGAATCAACGGCTAATGCAGGCGTAATGGAACCACCGCGCGACACCGGAAGACCTTTACTTAGTTTACAGGAAGTCGAGTCGCGATTGGTTTTCGCAAAATGCAAACCGTTTACTTTAGCCATGCCAGGAAGACAATGGTCAGTTGATTGTCACTTATGATTATTTACGAACTAAATTTCTGACAGATTGATTCTATCTGACAGGCTTTTCGGCGGGGCCCTAGCGAAGGTCGAAGGTCGGGCTCGTTTGCAACCATCGTGGGCGCTCCTTCTTACCGACTTATTGGTCTTTGCTCGCGTTTCGAGGGATCGCGTTCTTTTCGTTACTGAGGAACCTCTGCGATTGGCCAATATTGCAGAAGCGTGTTTTACCATTAGAAAGAGGCCGACAGAATTCAGATTACAAGTGGCAATCAATTCGAATGGTAATACTGAGAACGGTCAGGCAGAAATGACAAACAGCGGAGGTTGTAGTCCCCATAGTCGTCCTCGAAGACGAGTCATCGTATTGAGAGCTCCTAGCCCGGAGCTCAAAGCAGTTTGGCATAACTTGCTTCAACGACAAATGTGAGTAGCGCCTACTTTTATTTTCTAAGTGGTTGCCCGAATCACTCGGATCGTAGATTATATCACAAAGTTACATTGTTTACACTAATCCCTTGTATTTTAGAATTTATCTAAATACAGGCTATGGTGGAACATCGAGTGTTGGCAGCCCCGAGGAGAGTCCGATTACCAGCACCAACTTTGCTCACGTTAGAGAATCGATGGAAAGTCCGCGGGTAAGGTGGTGAATTGGCATAAAAGTGAAGGATTTCGAGATATCGGATTTATTTGCTCTTTAATATACGATTCCCTCTTAAATTAGATGGGATTACGGGATTCGCATAAGCACGAGGAAAAAAAGGAATGTAATTCGAGTGAAAGTCTTGCCGATATTCTGAAAAATACGCGAGAGGACAATCATTTGGCCCAATGGGTGCGCAATTCTCACCAAATACCGCCTTCCGATAACGAAGGCTCCCTCGAGGAATGGACTGCGGAAGAGTTAGCTGCAAGAGCACCCGGAGAAAAGAACGAAAGATCCATTCAGGAAGCTACGACGACGACGACAGCAACGACGACGACGACGACGGCAGAAGAAGTCGTAACAGCGAATTCGGACATAGAGCAACAGAGCACAGCCTCCAGTGCCAGTTTAAGTACAGTCAAATCCAATAGTATTACGGCAAGAAAAAATGGGAGCTACGTATCCTCGAAAGAAAACTCTACGAGTTCTATCAACATCTGTAGGCGATGTCATAGGTTATATGCCTTACCGATAATCCAATGTATTAAATGAAGTACTTACCATATTTAAGATTATCATATGATATAGCATGTGCCAATATTAATTAATTAAATTTCCTTTTCTTTTTTTCTTCTTTTCCTTTCTTTGTCTTCCTTTTTCTTTCGTTTCTTCTTTCAGATCTGGCTGCCCCACGCCGCCTCTTCCAAGAGATCCTTTCTCTCCGTTACCTCCTAAAATATCTGTCATGCCACCTACGCCAGATATTTATACGGCGAGACATAGATTAAGAAATGGCCTACACGATAGTCCAGGACGTAACAGTCCAAATTATGCATCTGTCGACGGTAATACGGAAGATGGAAGCGAAGATGATCTTGACTGCGACGGGGAACCACCTTACAGGTAGATATTAGTCTATCATTCGATAAACATTTCTGTTTATATCAATCCGTTTTATTATCTTCTACGATAATCTCGATTCTACGTAGAACGTTGAGAAGATTCGGTACGATGAGTAGTTTGGACCAAGACGATGAGCTGGACGAGCAAGGAGACGATGAAAATCGTGAGACAGAATCACCACCTTCGGGTCTGAGAGCTTGGACCGCAAGAGCTAGTAATTATGTTGTTAGCAAGATGGTTCTTTTGGAGCAATTTAGCGAAGGGGTTGGCGATTACCTTCTTCAACCGCCTGTTCCTCCAGAAAGGACAGAATTTTCTCTTGATCCTAACGATGAGGAGGGTACTACGTCGGGTGCAACTTCGGGAGATGATATTTGGGGTACTCCAACCTCCGGAGGTCCAGACGACGAGAGTTTTACGACACATTCGGTAATCATTTCTAGAGCCACCCATTCACACACACACTCGCTCTGTAATATACTTGATTATAATAATTAATAATAATATTAGTACTTACTATATACATACACACACTTGTATTCCGCGGAAGGTATCGGCTACGCTTTGGTCAAAAATATTTTTGCATAAAGAATAGTGGCGTAACGCGCTTCTATGATCACAAAGTTAAACCTACTAATAGAATTTCCATTTTTCTTATTTACGTCTCAACTAAAAATAAAAAATATTTTTGCTAAAGTCCGAAACTAAACTTTGTTCAGTGACATGCGTTGCTTTTTCTTTTAAATACTCCGATGCAATCGTAAGAAACATACCTGCTATTACGTGACTACATGGTCCTAGTCTGTTGGCTCTTACAATACAATACCTATTGTTTGTCAAAGCCCGTACCTTCCCTGTAAGCATCTAATATAGCCTGTAAGCTTCGCACGCCTTTGCATGACTCGCTTGCCCTCTGTTTGCAAAGAATCATTAGCCCGAGCTGTGCCTGACTTCCCTAGCCGCCGCCAAATGGGACCGGCAATTTGACTGGTTCCGGAGAAGACAATTATGGTCTGAATTTATCTACGGAGGAAGATCACGATCAAGAATCGGATAACGAGGATTGCGGTTTGCCCGAACTAAGCATGGATCAATTACTTGGCGGAGGTAGCCTTGGCTCGCTACGTTGCTTCTTAAGTAGAAGAAGACTGGAGCCTTTACTCGAAGAGGAGGATTCCCCTGGAAGTGGAAAACATCAAGTTGGATGGTGGTGACAGAGGTTGCAATCGACTACGTTGAAAAACGTCAGCTCGAGTTCCGATGTAATCGAGAGAGATCGTATTTTTGCAAAGTTGAGCCAAGAAGACGAAGAGTTTCGTCGTAAAATTGTAGATCTTCATAGAAAACTGTCCGACGTAGACGAAGCCTCAAAACTTGAATTAACATCACCGGACTCATCGAAGAATGTCAAGGAGGCAGATCGTTTGAAAGAATTGGAATTGGTCGCGAGAAGAGCCGAGGAATCTAATAACAGAAATGCAGAAAAAATAAGTTTTGAGATATTGCAAAAGGAAGCTTATGCCGCGATTGCGACCGACGGACGTAGGCACAGGAAGTTGGATGCGCAGCACGATCATAGAAAACAATTAGAATTTATGATAAGAAAATCAAATAACAAGCTCGGAGAGGAATCCTATAGTCAGAATAACGGTCGTAATTCCATCGAGACGTCGGAAACTAATTTTTTAAATCGTTTGAGAATAAAACGACGTAGTTTGAAATTACTGAGCTTCCTTAGCGGCAAAGCGTATGATCGGTCGCAAGAAGAACGAGCAGCAAGATTGTTAAAGATGTATATGCCTGAGAAAACTACAAATGCGCATAATACAATCTGCATTCACCATACGTCCAGAGATAGACGATTTTGGAAGCTTCGGAGTCGTAGGCGATCGAGTTCGACTTGAATTTTAAATAGGACAACGAGAGATTATTGTCTCTCTCTTTATCTCTCTTCTCCCCCTTTCTTTCTTCATTACTAGGACTTCCAAAATGATCATGTTGTTAGAATTTTTTCAAATCTACTTACTTACTATATCAGGAGTTGTTTTCTCATAGAGATTAGTCTACAAATAGGATATCGAGTTGACGATTTCATTATAGATGTTAGCATTTCAGATAAAATGATAAATTCCAAAGGCTACTTGCGCACAATTAACAATCAGACGATATTCGAGTTGCAGAAAAGGTCTCGTGTTCTGGCATTATCAGTACGCTTAGTACGCTTATTATGCGCGCAAGTACATAAAAGTTTTCCAAAAGATGCGATTACGGCCTAGCAAATTACTTTTATTCTCTTTCGATGTAAGGCACCACTAATTGAGTCTTAATCGACATATTTTCGATAGATTTTCGATAGACTTAGATTTTCTTAATATCATTTTTGTTTCTTCTTCCTTTTCTATAATTAGTTTTAACGTATGTAATATCGCAGTATAGGACCGCACGACTGATCTAAAGCGGCACGCATCCTTTATTTCTATAGGGTCCTAACGTACCATTTACAGAACTGGAAATTTGACGAGATTTTAACGTTATGGTTAGTAGGATATAAATTGTAAGTTATAACGTATGATACATGAATAAATGATATATTATTTGTTCAGCGACTACTTTTATATTACCTGTTAATAGAAATTACAAATCTCTCTATATTTGTTATTATATTAAGGTAAAGTACCATTTAACCACTGTAATCTTAACGTTTCTATTATTTTCGGGCCTTCCAATTTTTTTGGATCATTTTCGAATTTTTCTGTGCTCGCTATACGCAATGGATCTATTTTGGGAACAACATAGAAGGTTCCATTTTCATGTAGATAACTTGCACCAAAATCATCTGTGTTAGGCAGCTTGTCTGGTAATTTAATAGGAGTAATTTTGACAAGATGTTTTACTTTCCACAACATTGCACATATCTCTGGAATATTTTTAACTATCACAGGATCCCTTCCCTATATACAGATATAGAAATAGTAAATTAGAATAATACGGATTATAAAAGTTATTTTAAAATGTTTTATAAAATTTCTTACTTTCTCTGCAATACCCAATTGTTTAAGTATATTTTTTTCCCAATAAGGATTACCGGCAAAAGGTTTTACTAATACAACCATTAAAAGCTTGGATGGTATAATTGGAGGATCTTCATGATTTGGGGATCTGAAATCAATGGTTCCAAATTAAGTTCCATGGCGATACAGATTACGTTTGTTATTTCATACCTTGGATAATATTTGACTTTTTCATATTTTACTGCATCCGAAATCCAATGTTTCGGTGCTGAATAGTTGCGGACGAAAGTAGTTAAAACTTTTGATTTGCTTGTCATTATAGTTGAAAATTTAATAATATAGATATTCGCAGGCTCACTTTTGTAGTCTTTTATAGTCTTCTTAATAAACTTTGCAACCAACAAAACTGCAATAAACGTACTTTAAGATCAGCAAGAAATTTTTATTTTCTTTGATCACATTCAAGTTACCTCAATATAAATTGTTATTTAAATATGCTTTCTCTCTCTCTATCTCACTCTTTCTGCTTTAACTCTCAAATGAACCATATCTGGCATAGAAAAGATTATAAAGGAGGTAAATCAAGATAGAACGTTTTGATCGTATTATGCTTGATTTCTTCGGCGCTAGTATCACTTTTAAGCACTACCTTGCGGTCGAAACCTACATTAAAATACTAAAATTCTTTAAGTCACTATATACAATATTTTTGTATACCTTGATAAAATTGAAAATTATAAATAATAAAATAATGCAATTAAAAAAAATTATATTTGTATTTCTTACAAAATAATTATAAAAGTATCGAAATTTAATAAATAGCTCTTTCTAGCTATATTTACAATCATTTCTTTTCCTTGTACGGGTTTAACTCTCTTAATAATAGGTAAAGGAAATTTGCATAGTTGCGGTTAAGGGAAAAATAAATAAGAAAGCAAACTAAAAACGAGCACGCAAAAGTAAAGCGGTTACTCTGTAACCTTGTTGTAATCATTTATATTTCATTAATCGTATTTATTGTTTTTACTTTTGCAATATCGAAGTACTTATTTTGCCTTATTACGATGATTTAATTAATAATTGTTCATTAATTGGCCACGACATATCGTATTTCGTATTAGATTTTCATATACACGCACACATGGCACGAAATGGATTTAAGGTAACGCTATGCGCATGCGCAGAGCGAATTATTCAATTTCTTTCGCAGTAATCTAATGCAATATTCATCCGGTGGATATCAATTTGACATGTCCTCATTGATTTCAGATAATTACTCGATTTTCTTTAACGTATATTTTATCTCCATATATTTCAATTGATAACTAAACGTGATCTTCATGGGACCGCGAATGCCAGACGAAATATTGTTGTGTTTAAAATATATTCATGAAAATAAAATTTAAGGGGACCCGTTTTAAGGGGACGCTTTCTATTCCAAATTTTTTCTCTTATTTTCATAATACAATGACTTTTTTCATTTTTTCATCAGTCAAATTTTTCCATCACTTGGTTGATTGCCATCAATTTGTCATTAAAATAGATTACAAACCACTCACTATTGGGTTGGCAAGTAAGTGATTGCGGAAAGTGTAAAGTCCATCTATCGACAAAATCTGCAATCACTTAGTTGCCAACCCAATATTTACCTTCAAATAAAAACTGGACAAAGGATCGGAATGTCGACTACAACAGCTCGATTATATCTCACAACTTTCCATTGACATAGCTATGTGAAAGATGATAATAATACAATTGCAGATGTACTATCTCACATTAATAGCATAAACATTCCACTAATTTGTACTTAATTATTTATAATCTATGATATTTAAAGTGTTTTATAATTTTTCAAGAATGTCAAAATAATTTATGTAATAATATCTTTTACAGTTATATCCATACACAAAATTTCAAAACCTTTTTATTGTAGTTTTTAAAATAATATTTTTAGGTTTTAATTCTCCATTATTAGTTTATCAATAAGTCATTGCAAAAATAATTTTATCATATAATTATTTTGTCATTTCAAGTTATAAATTGTTATAAATGTTTTTTCAATATAAATTAATGTCAGAGTTTCATAGCAGATGTCTTCAATAGAAAGAAATATACAACTTATATGTAATAATAAATTAATTATATTATTTTAATCAACATTCTAATTGAAATGATGATAGTATTAAGATTTTCTTATTTTTATTGCATAATAGATAAATAGCTAACTAATTCTTATGCTTCATAATATTAACAACAATTAACTGCTGTTCTATGCTAAATAAAAATTGTAGATAAGGTAAAGAATTAGATTAGTAATTCTAATTTTAAATTATTAATAAGTATAATAAGAAATCACAGGTTGAAATATAGTACGTCATTATATCTTTTTTTGTTTATAACTGTGCTTTTAAATATCTTTTTACAATTATGTTTACTGATTACTTTAAATAATAATTGAATGCAATAACAATGTTATGTTATTGAATGAGCTACATTTGTACTTACTATATGTAAAAATTATATATAAGCATTATATATTCATAAATTATTATATCATAAGTAAAAAGTAATTATAATGTGAAATTTCAATCGTCGCATTAATTTTCATCCTTGGAAATTCCATCAAATGATAAGAAGAATTGCAGTTAACTACTTTATCGACATTCAATGTAAATGCATTTACCATCCACACGATGATAATATAGTTATTATTTTGAATTTTCAAATTATAGTCAATAATACTATTTCCTTAGATGTCGTCATCATATAAAAATCATACAATCAAAGAACTATTGTCTATTTTAGTCATCTGAAATGGCTAGTGGTGCCATCTGAAAAAAATGTTATGATTTGCAATAATCGCAATACTGCATCAAATGATAAGAAAAATAATATTTACTATATTACTGATATTCAATGCAAGTACATTTGAGAGTATATTTCACGTTTTTATAGTTAAACATCATTATCATTATGAATTCTTATTAAATACGTAGTGCTCTACAAATTTTTAAAACGTACATGTGTTTACGTACTTGTGTGTATATCATTTATATAACGATAAGCGTAAATTACAGCATTAATGTCGTAAAAAGGGATTTCTCTTTCTCTCTCTCTCTCTCTCTCTCTCTTTCTTAATAGAAAAAAGTTTGATTCGTATCTTACTCTTTTATTAGATATATTTTTTCAAATATTAATACATAGTGATATCAGTAAGAGACGCGTAATATATAATTAATATATTAAATCAGATATCGAGATTCTCGCGAGAAAAAAGTTTTCTTAAGAAAAAAAATTTTTTGCGAGAAATAAACATCGATATTAGTGTATATTTACAAAAGTACAAAAGCTTACAAAACACCGATTTCTATACAGCGCGATTTACTAATTTCCATTTTCTTTCGTCTCTTTTATTCTTTTTTTGTCTCTAAACATCGAATTCTATTGTCAAAATTTGACGATGATAAATTCTCGGTGTATTATATATTTTTTTTTTTTTTTAATACAACAATAGAAAATTCAGACTTGTGGATTACTCGACACAACAAATGCTGTGATTATAGGCCTCCATTTTTCCAATATTTTTCCTGTTGAATGAATAACATTGGTTAAAAAGAAAAAAAAAATGGTTACAATTATATCAGTCCCTTTTTTGTTTAGTATCAATATCGATAAAGTGTTTTTGATTCGTATTAGCTGGTAAGATTTTTTGGTCTGAACATTTCTTTTTTCTAAACAAACACGAAAACTTTATGATCTATATACAAAGAAAATCGATTCTTATAATTCATATTTTAATGCCGGATCTTCATTCTCTCTCTCTCTCTTTGATTTTAAAAAGCGAATACAATCTATCTACGCAGTCTGTGAATTATGTTAGGAAACGATCAACGTAGCACCGATCGTGAAATACAATTTATATAAAGACTCGTCATTTCTAAAATTATAATCACAAGTTAGGGTAGTTATTAATCATTAGGATTCTCATTGACATTCGAGTTTATCCTTTTAAAAGAGTTTTGAAGTCATATTTCGATGTAATTAGTATCGAAATTTGATGAACTTTTTTTTCTCTATCTCTATCTTTCTTTATTCTTCTTTTTATCTTATGTTTTTTGTTATCCTTGAATAAAAATAAATTCGGTACAGTCTAATGTCGTTCTCGTGAATCTTCCCTATGAGCGCTATGTCTACGTGATTCTTGACCACATGGTGTTACCGGCCTACGTTTAGATCTTTTAAATTTGGCTATGTCTTCGCCAAAAACATCTCCGGTACGAAGCGCAGAAATTAGATCGTCGAATTCACCTTTGTTGTCTCCTTGATTACCATTAGTTTCGTTCTTTTTACTTAATGATATACTGTTTAATATTCCTTCACGAGAATTTTTTCTTTCCATTGTTCTTTTCCGCAGCTGAAAAGGAATGATTAGAAAAAGTGATCTTCAAGAAATTCATTAAATAATTTCGTTTTTAATACCTCTTGTTCCTGTTTAGCACGACGTTCTTCTTCCTCGATCTTCTTTCTCATGTTTTCAACATCTTGTCTAGCTTCAGCAAGCGCTTGAAGGAAGTTTTCGAATATACCAAAGAATTCGTTTGGTTGTACACCCGCAGAGTCCTCACCGAATAGTCTAACAGCTCGGTCAAACTGTGTTGATTTATTAAAATTCATAATTAATTTGTATAAAAAAGGAATAATGTTTTTAAAATTACTTTCACAACAATTTATCATGCAGAATGATAATAAAACTAAGAATTTTTATTAGAAACTGCTTTATAACGAGAATAAATTCCAATAAGATAAATCGATTGTTTGAATGAAAATCATCTCTGAAGAGGTAAAAGATTATCTGTTCTTACTCTAGTCTTCATATCTTGGAACAAGTCCTCAGCTTCGGCTAATCTACATGTGGCTTGCGCCTGGAAGTCTCTCATAGCTGGTAAAAACATGTCACCTTGCAATACCTGAGATTGGCCTCGATGAAATTCTAAAAAAAAAAGAAGGAATTATTAAACGTGTGATAATTCTTTTTTAAGATTGACTAAAATATATTTATTGTCTGTCACACATACATACCAATTTCCCTTTGAACGTCTTGCAAACCATTCTTCAAGTTAGCCACTTCTTTTTGAAGATCAGCCATGCTAACTCTAGCAGCTGTCCTAACATGTGGCATATCTTCTTCAATATCTAAAACTTCACGGAACCTTGATTCAAGGATTTGTACGAGATAGTGTAAAAGGGTGGTGCCTTTTGAGCAAGAAGATTTCGTATCGACTAGACGATTCAAAGAAGCTAATCGAAATCCACAAGCATTACCGCGAGCATTTCCGCGATTTACATAATTCCCAAGAGCTAGAACCAGTTCTAATAGTTTCCTGAGTCTTCTAGATCTTGCAACTTGACGACTAGCTTCAAGAACCGCTCGCATTCTTGGCGTTAATTCTGCTATACTAGCTGAGAATTTCTTTTTATAGTGTAACGATCTAAGTCTCTGTTCGTAGTGAGGAACTCTGAAAGAATATTTTCATGAGAATTTCTCTAATGATAACAAAAAACAATGAAAATCAAAGGAAATGAAAGAAAAAAAAAGCATATCTTACTTCGAAATCTGATAGAGGAAACAATCAGCCCTATTTTGTAATTCCTTTTGATGCATATCTAAAAGAGCAGCTTCTTCCGATGACGGAATGTATTTTAATAATTGTTCGACCATATCAATGTGTAATATATTCTGTTGGTCCATCGACAGTATCGTTCTGGTGATCTCGTTGTCAGACAATTTAAGTTTCGACAATAATATCGTACAATTTTGTGCTCTTCTCGAGTCGATCACCGACATAGTTTTCTTATTCTTTCCCAAAGTACGAAGATCTTCGATGGAACCTTCAGCGGATACACCGTTCTTCTGATAGGCACAGAAGATCTTGTCGATCGATTCTAAATCCATGACGTTGTATAATTTCGTATCGTCTAGCTCGGACCAAATCGTACCTTGGAGTTTCTGTTCTGGTATCTTCGACCAATTGAAGGATTTCAGTGGATTGCTTGGTTGAGGAACGTTTTTTACTATCTCAACCTGTTAAAACAATAACAAAGATTAATCTCTCATTCTATTTTATATATTTAAAAACATTATTCAGACACTGTATTTTATATTACCTTCATCGGAGGTGGAGCAGCTGGCATTAAACAAGGTGGAGGAGGCGGTGCCAAAGGCGGTGGAGGCGGCGGAGGTGGCATCGGTTTGGCTTCGACTTTTTCAAGAACCTCATCATCTACGATCTTTAAAGTAGCTTTGGCATCGTCCGGTAAACTTCCCGATGCTACCAATTGTTCCAATCGTTTTCTCTCGGACTTTTCGTTATTAATTTGCCGCGACAAAATCTCGAGGTTATCCTGTAACTCTGATATTCTCTGTTTGGTCTCTATATGCATCGAGGTTTCTTTTTCCAGACGTTCCTTGATCCTTGCCAAACTTGCCTCCATGTCCTCCTACAAAAGGGATTTTGATGGTTCCCTTTGGTGGATTTTTGATGGAGTTGATCGTAAAAAATATTTTCTATAATCTTACCTTCTCTTGTGTTCGTAAATCAAGTTCTTGTTCTTTTTTAGCCAATCTCGTTGACATATCAGAATTTTCACGTTCCAATTCTTCAGCTTTCTTTCTGGCAGCAACTAGTTCCTCTTCTTTGGCCAATAGATGAACGATTTCCTTCACGTTGATATCGATTGGTGCAATGTCAGGATTTTTTGCTATCCCTGTTTCGTTTCCTTCAGTCTGTAAGACAATTTGTTGGACGATTCGATCGAAAAGTAGCCAATGTTGTGGGTGCGAACCATAATCGACTGGAATGGAAAGAGAATGATCCAATGATTCTATTTAAATCTGTTTTTTAAATCCGTCGCCTCAACTCAATTGTTTTGAAACTTACGTGGTAACAGTAAACAATGTTGTAACAAACTGAGAAGATGAGGATAAGCTGCTGTGTGACTGAGTTTTCGCCTCAACAAATCAAACATGGTCGTTGCGCTTTTAGTGTCCACGTGTTCCTTTTCAAACTTTCTAGCTAATTCCTTCTCGTCCTCGTTACGAACCATTTCAAAAAAATCAAGGTGCCTGTCGAGCGTCTCATTCTCATATTTCCTCAATTTTTCAATAATCGGTTGAATGCCGAGCATGAGCAATTCGTATCTGAGATGGAGTCTAAATTCTAAAGTGACTTGACCGGGCCCATAATTAAGGACGGCGTTGATGAAGGACATTATAGCCGTTTTGAGAGAGAGATTGTCCTTGTAGATACCAAAATTTTTGTCGAGATCATTTATTATACTTTGGAAACGTGTTCTCTCGGAATGATAATGTTGAAAATGTAGCATAGCTTCTAAAACTTTACGATGACCACCAGGTACCAAACAAACTGCACCGAGTATTTCCAATACTGAAATTTTTGTTTTTATGTTCTCCGTTGCGAGCGATTGAGATATGGTATTGATTGCTGTGGGATGTGCCAGCACATGTGCCCTGCCATTCTGTAAAATAATTTTTTCGATAATCCCTCGAACTCGTCTTTGTTGCAGGTGATAACTATCGATCGGTTAAGTCTCAAAAACTGACCGAATTGTTCATCAAAGCTTTTAAACAACCTATCACGCTTGTGTGAAGATTGCTATTGGCTGCCTCCACGTCCATTCTTTCTAGAACCTGCAGTAAAGCGTTCAAACCATCAAGTTCGATGAACCTTAGGACGAAGCTGTGCGGTTGCGTTCTCAGAGCTGTCTTTAGAGCTTCTACTTGACGCATTCGTATCGCTGCATCCTCTCCTTCCTCTGGAAATTGACTCTGAAATGAAGCGATCTTGGTCGGTTATGGGTCATCAATTTTTTCCTACGTTTACTTTTTCCTTGACAATTGGTTGTCCCCATTTTTAATACATTTTTTCTTTCTGTCCTCCTCGCCGATACAAGCAAAACGACAAAATTTATTATTGTCACATTAACTGCCAACTGCAGTTAATTTAGGATCCAAGTAAAATTGATTGAAAGTGAAAAATAAAATTTAACCTTACACTTGCAATTGTCCTGATCCTATCGATATAATCGTCAGGATCCCCGCTAAGATCAGTGGTTCTCAAGCCTCCATTTTCAAGCGTTCCATTTCCCTTTCTCGAACAATATATCTGCCATTTCTTATTAGCCGGAAGTGCCAAAACTGCTTGTCGATTAGCTTGCGTCAAATCGAGCTCGTCGACCAACTCAAGGAACATCTTGTTCAATTCTTCTTCAGCTGGCATCGGTAAAGTCGGTGTCATTGCTTGAAGCGTGAGCGTACCAGTGTGTTCCACCACACAGTACGTGATTTCCGGTGGTTCGTCATCCTGTCGAAAAATAACGAGGACTGAGTCTCAACAAAATCGAATCAACGATGAGAGCTTGGAAACGTTAGCGTTCAACAGTAAACCCGATCGAGGCTACGTAAGCAGGTCTTGACCTTATTGAGTATGACAGCGAGTTTTAACCGCAGTCAGCCGGCCAATAGGATGATCGGTGTTATATCTAGATAAAAAAAATCGCTTTACGCAGTTCGGAGTTTCTACATTTCGCATTTCTATCGATTGCAGTCGATATGGTCGAAGAAAGAAAAGAAAGTGCATTTTTCTTCGAATTACGTAAATTCGAGAAATTTCATCGATTTTATTTGGCACAACTGAAAGAGTTTCATTTTAAATAAATTTTCTCTGGTTAAGAGCAATTCTTTACAAATTAAGTTTTTTTAAATTGACTTTCAAAATAAGTCTTGAATATCTTTTGATATATATATATATATATATATAAATAATAGCGTTGATGTTCGCATATTTAGAAATACGTAATTCGTTCTCTTCTATTGAGATTATGCCGACTTTCTTTCTAAATGGAACGCTGATAAGAAGAGATGGCCATGCAGCATCTCTCCGATACAAGCTTGCTCGTTCTACTCCATCGAACGGGACGGCAAAGGTCAGGAGACCGGCTTGGGCGCTGGATTCCAAAGGTACTTTCACACGTGACTAGGAAATTACCTATTCGCATTGGCCGTTTGCGACTTCTTGATTTATGTCGTGCGCGATCACGATTACGTCTTTCTGCATCTTCAAAGAGATTTATTAGGTCAACAAATCAAATGATTATAAAAAAGTTTGAATCGAAAAAATTTATTTCTATTGCATTTCAATATGTATGAGAGAAAGAGAAAACAAAGAAAAACAGATAAAAGAGAATAGAATGAACTCGGCTTCAATCTAGTCGCACATGATCAGAAATAAATATGATTACTCCTTTCAGCGCGTCACGTGTTTAGGTGATTTTATCGAGAGGAAGCTTCGCTGTAGGACAAGGCATAAAAGTGATTTAATGATCATACGAGAATTAGAAATTTTGTAGAAAAACATTTTCGAGTACGTCGGTTTACTGTTCGATTTACGTTATGACTTGGATGCTTCTTAGAAAATGCAAGAAGCATTAGATAGACGAAAATAAAGGGGAAGAAAAGATACGAGCGTAATTATATCTCGGCGATTAATATTTCTTCCGTGGAGCATCTCTAACCATAGAAGAGATTTTAGAGAAGAGGAAGAGGATGAAGAGAAGAAGGAGTCTTAGGAGCAGGTGGAAGATAAATAAGAACAAAAGAGAGAGAAAGAAAGAGAGAGAGAGAGAGAGAGAAGAGGGAGAAGTACCATTACGATAATTAGACTGCCACATTACTATGTCAAATTAGCATTAATCTTTGAATAGCAAGTTCAAGTCGATTCTAAGAAAGTTCTTCTCAGAGGTTTTTCGAATTTTTTTGATATTAACGCTTTTTAATATGAATTTACTATACTTATTTAATCTTTTTTTTTTCTACTTACTATAATTTTGGCCAAGTTCAAAACAATATTACAAAGTATTTTCTTAATTTTTTTACATTTGGCCTTACTTATTTTGCCGGCTATATTTTTTAATATATAATAAAGTTGCTATATTTTTTGTTATATTGTTCTTCTTTGTAATATTTCCTTTTTATAGGAGGAAATTTCCTGAATCGTTGTACTGAAAAGCAGTCATGCATTTTTTTATTCGCATGGGAAGATTCGTTAGACAGAAAAAATAAGAGTTAGAAGGAAGATAGGATGGTAGATATACGATCGTTGGATGGTCGTTCTACGTGGACACGCCTCGAGGCACTCACCTAACGTGAATCCACGGTGCATCGATCTAATAGAATTTACGGATCACATGGGATCCATTCAAGGTCGACTGGCCTTTGCTTGAGGTCAACGACGCTTTTTTCCCCTTCTAATTTTTTTTTTCTTTCGTTCAAGAGTGTCGATTGAATGAAATAAATTGTTACATTTATTGAGTGATCTTTCAAATTATTGAACGATTTATATTTTTATAACTATTAAGATATTTTTTCACTGATTGTAAAAAAAAAAAGAAGTTCAATGTCCCTTGTAATAATTTATTTGTTTGTTTATTTAATTTGTCAAAAACATCTGTTAAATACTGATTAGAAAATGACTTGATTAATTAGAAATCAATAATTAAAAATCCATTACTTCAAAATATTGTGATTACGATTGTATAAATAATTGTATAACCTTCCGTAATGATATCATCGAAAAGCATAAAATTCGAAGAAAACTAATTTGTTTACAAGTGTCGTCCAGAAGAAATTTGTATAGAAAATGTTTGCCGAGTTGTGACATTGGAAGGTCTCTCAAGGTGTTGTGGACTACGTGCTGAATACATGATTTTATCCGACTGTTTATATTGAGTTCGACCGAGGAGAAGGTCGAAACATTGAATTAGTTATTATCAAGCTTGACACAAGGAAGGAATATTCCTTTCTGAAATTCAAATTTAATTTTACGATAGAAGATGGTTATGTTCTTTAATTACGATTAGACGAAGGTGAATCAACTAAGTTTGTCTCTCTTTCTCTCTCTCTCTCTCTCTCTCTCTCTCTCTCTCTCTCTCTCTCTCTCTCTCTCTTTCTATAAGATAAGATAAAAATCATTTGTTAAACACGTCTACAAACTTGTTTCTTTTCGTATCTTTTCGACGATTTATCTTCTTTCTCTGCAAGATCATTCAATGATAATTCGTTGCATTGTAAAAAGATAAAAAAATAGTAAGAGAAGCCGCATAGTTTGTAGTTTAAGTCAGGAATGCGGAGATGCATACCAAGATACTACAACGTAATAGCGTTCTAGAAAATAAATGGATACAAAGAAAAAGAAGAAGAAGAACGTTGTGAAGAGAGTATCGATGAATTATCGACCAAGATTCCATATGGATTTTCTTCTTTTAAAAAAGATTTTTGAAAAGAAAGAAAGAAGGATGATACACTTATACACGATCGATATTGCGTTGACATAATCGTCAAGTCTTTCGATTATTTCATAAGTATCTATTAACGATAGAGTGATGAGAAAACATTTATTAGCATTCTATACTCTATGTCATTATATATTATCAGTAGTTATCTTATATGTCGTACTAATTATATGTATACTAACATGAATGATAAATTTGATTTATATATGATATATCGTCGGAAACATTTAACGTTTATCATTAAATGTTTCGTGATATTATTATTATGATGATAATTTCATATGATGTGCAGAAAGAAGATAAAGACGAAAATAAATAAAAGGAAGAGGAAAGTAAATGAGACGTTTCTTAAGTATGTTTATAGGAAGGAAACTCATGTACTTACTTGGAGGCAACCGCAAAAAGACTTCTTCACTCTCGATGGCATCGTTTGACAGCGGCCGACAAACTCCTTCAGTGGTTGTGGACTCTTTACAGGACAGCTCGGAATCCTCTGAATACAAACAACACGAGTAAAACATTATAGTAATAAGTTTTTATTAATCCATTTCTCTCAGAGACAAAGAATAATATTCCTATAAGTTTTAGCGTCCTTGATACCGACAGAGATTAGTTTCAAGTTAATAGAGTTTAGTCATGCAAAGTATTAAACTTTGTCAACCCGATTGAAAAATTAGGACTAATTCGAAATCGATGTACTTGTTTGAATTGGCATCATTCTTATGTCAGGATACGCTGTAGAGGAAGCAGAGAGAGAAAATAAGGAAAATGTCGTGTTGCGGAATCGTTAACGTAACGTTACTTTTTCTTTCACTTTTCTACGATATACAATGAGTCTAAAAAGTACACTTATAGATTTCTTTTTAAATGCATATTTCTTTTATTGTATATTTTTTCATTAAGTAATACAATTCTAATATCAATTATTTTTTACTTTTTTCTTTTTTTTTGTGCGATTCTAACAGATGTATCGAAGTGATAATAAATTATTATTTATATTTTATGTTGTATCATTTTATCCAAGATATGCATGGTTATAATAATATATTACTTTATAAAAAGAATCTACAATACAATATGAAGAAACAATACGACATGCACATATAATAAATTTTATAAAGTTTGAAAACTATAAGCAGATTTTTTCTCTAATTCATAGATATTTTATAATTAATTATAAAACAAAAAAGTATAAAATAAATAAGTATAAGAGAATACTTTTTTTAGACATACTATATACATATACATAACAGTAAGAAAATATGATTCGTCATAACTATAGTGCAAAGCACGTTCACCTACTACATAAGAAATCCATCGACGTGGAGGCGTCACGGGTTCACCGTAACTATCGATATCTCGTTCCTCATTCGAAGCCATTGGAAGAGATACACTTAACAACGTTTTTTAACACGATTTTGTCGAATGCTCGACACTGACTATGAGCTTCTTCCGAGGCATCGTCAAGCTTATCGCGCTAATTTCTTATCTCTTGAGTGAAAAAAAAACGGAAAAATATATACGAAGAAACCAAATGTTAGCAGCGTTTGCGATTTAGTCTCGAGATACATAGTTTGCTAGTATGTATATCAAGATATGCGTAAAGGTAATGTCCTTGAGCAATATCGTTCGATATCAAGATACTTTTTTTAATGATCTACAGATTCTAACAAACGCTTCCAATAATTTATTAAAAATTTCTCTCTCTCTCTCTCTCTCTAAACCGGAACTTGGAATGCAACATTTGCTATTTTAGATGACACATCTGATACGTAAATTGCTAAATAAATATATATACATAATAATCGAATAGTTTATCATTGAATTTCTATTATACATACCTTTAAATATTTTCTTCCTATATTAAGTTCGCGTAGTAAATTATAGAGTAGATCGTATTAGACCAGTCAATGAAATTAGAAGCACGATATAGTCTAACCTTTAAACCTTTCGATTGAAACACTATTGATTGACTACGATATATAATTACGATTAGGTTAATATTCTACTGTCGGAAATAAATTTCCCAAGGTTTCAGCAGGGTAATGAACGTCCCTGCCCCTTTCGTTCGTTTCCTTTTTGCGAAAATATTCACGAGACAACGTTGTTATTCGTCATGCAACTGCGAACTAACAAACGAGCTTTCGACTGGAAATAGAAGAAACAGAAACGAACAAGTGAAAGATAGTGACGAAGAAGAATGGAGAACTCGCTTCTTAATTTCAACTTGTCTCAGTCTATTATTATTATTATTATTATTATCGTCGTCGTTGTTATTGTTGTTTTACGAAGTATTTACGAAAGAGTAAACAAGAAATATGTGAGAGGCAAAAATAATAAAAAAAGAAATTAGACTGAAAAAGAATATTATCTTACATTTCAAAGACATTATTTATATTTGCGTTATCATAGTAATTTTTTTTTCAATACTACGTTCTATCGTAGAATCGAGATATCGAATGAAACGAGAGTATCGGAAATAAATACCAGTTTGTACGAAAGATCGAACGATCGACAGATCAATGAAATTCGTAGAACTTTTTTGTTACCGAGAAAGAGAAAGAAAAGGATAAGAACTAAACAAAAGAAGGATTTGACTCGGAAATAATATTTTTTAAATGTTTTGTAAAGTTTAAGTATCATTTGTACGATGTCGCGTGCCCATTGACTATTAAACGATGTCTAATGTTTTACAGTTATTCATTTTTCTTCGTGTTCTTTTCTAACTTCTTCTTTGTCATGTTAATTCTTCAAACAAGAGAGCACACCTGGGCAAGCCTAATAGCAGTCGCAATAAAACGGCAAATGTATATAACTTTTGATAGTATTTTATGTTATCACTTTGTTACTAACTTATATAAAGAATACATACAACAAGTTGATCATCAAAGTTTGTATATTTATATATTATTAACAAAATTTTCTGACAAAGATTTTTAAAAGGCATTTGACAACAAAAAACCTATTTTTGTTAAATTATATACATATATGTAGATTTGAAGTACTGATCTAAAAAAAAAAAGAATTATTTAATAGATGAAATCGATTTAATTAAAACACTACGTCGACAGAAATGTCAACATTTTCGTATCACGACCAACCAGGACGAGTTTTCACTCGTAACTTTCGCAACTCGTAACTAACCCAAACGAATGCTTCGATAATTATTAAGAAACAATGGCTTCTCCGAATTAAATTATTCGTCTTGTATATTAATCATAGATATATTTTGTAACGCATCAGAAAGTATATAAGTATATAAGTACGTAGTATGTATGTGAAACGATATGGCTCCTTCGCACGTTCGAAGGAGTAACGTGATTTTTTACGTAATTTGCGATTGGCCAAGCGAGAAGTTTCCTGCTCGTTCGTGTCCTCATTCGCGTGTTCGTATAATGCAACGTGTGTCTACATTTATTACTAAAAAAATATCCACGACATGGAATGTCAATGACAAAAGGGGAAGATGAAGAAAAAGAAGAAGACACTTGGAATTAAAAAAAATGAAGATTCAAAAACACGTTTTTACTTTTATCTCCAATTAAAAGATCTTTCCTGAAATATGATGTAAAATATGTTTCTAGCGTCTACGCAACGACTCTCTTATTAGAGGCTTACGTTAACTGAACATTTAAATGGCATTAGTTAGAATTAAATTTAATAACGCGGCACGTTAAACGATAATACAATTAGGACACGAATTAGATGTTATTTGGTTTGAGTGAACGTGTTTACTCGTTGTCAAGCGAACCTCTCTGGAGGAATAATTTCACTGTATTCCAATTTTAAATGATACAATTCGATTTAGGAATAGTTATAATATTACCAGATTGAGCCTGCCCATTTTTTCAAGGACAGTTTCCATGTTAAATGTTACACTTTTCCTTTTGGAAAATTGTTCAAAACACTTCACGATTGAAATAATAGTTTTATTCGTTAAATCACATATTGGATCATGTTTATTCTTCACTCGTGATGATTTTTAAATTGATTTTTTCGTCCTCTCGAGTCATCGAGTTTTCTCAATGATCAAATGATTAAACTTCTCCAATATCTAAAAGAAAGCGAGGAGAATATCGGAACACCGGTTCGCTCGCGATCGCAGCTTCGACTGCCAGGTGAAAACACAACACCTCTCGAGCAGTCTACAGGTGGTTCTCCCAGGTCTGCTTAAGAAGGAAGGGGGGACCTACTTCGACTCAGAGGACTCTCCTTTGATCGAGAAATAACTAACTATGTAGTTACTTTTTTAAAAATGTTACTGACCTAAAAAATGTCGTTTGTTAACGAAACATTTTATGAATAGGAAAATCAATTCTTTTTTTTTTTTTCAATTTTATTTCTCTCCAAGATGTTAAATGTCCTAAAACAAATTAAATCGAAAGTAACTCGAGTTTCGTAAAAGGTTAGTTAAGCGATATCATTTAGCGAATCGTTGTTGTCCTTGTTCGCCTCAAGATACCACAGAAGTCTTGCATCGGAATGCAATCTTGTCTCTTCTAGAAGCCGCCGTTGGTGCCGTCGCCGCCGCTGCTGCCGCTACTCTCGCTACCGCTGCTGCTGCTGCTGCTGCTGCTGCTGCTGCTGCTGCTGCTCCTGTTGCTGGATACGACTGGTTTTTCAAAAAGAAAAATGAAACGTACGACTGCTGCTGGATATTTTTTCCGTCCCTCGTCTTCGGATTAGGAGACACGGGGAAAGAGAAGGGAAGAGGAGAATGCTGGAGGGGAAAAGGAACGAAGTTTATTGCCATTCCTTGTAGTGGATCGTCGACCTTGACGACGATTCTCATCGAACGAATGAGAGTCTCTTCCGCGATATACGGAAATTGAGTCACGAGATCGATCGATCGATCCGTTTATGCAAACTTTTGTGGTATTTTAATGGGTGTATACAAAGTGGGCTAAAAGTCCTTAGGTTTAATCCGGAAAAAAAATTAATCTAAAAAGTTTTGAGAAAAAAGAGTAAATGATTTTTCTAATCACCTAGGAACTTGTGGTCCACTTCTGTACTTTTTTGTTTATTAGCGTAGGAGAGAAACTTTTTAATTCCAAATTGTTTGTTTCTTCTTATGTAAATCTCTAGAGATATTCAAATACGTTTAAGTATTCATATCTTTCCCCTGCGGATCGGTGATAGAATATACCTATAGTATTCTCTGCTTATCATAAAAGGAGACTAGTAGGAGTTGAGGGTTAGTCCGATAATCCAACCTCGTAAAGACTCTCTTATTATGAAAAATATCAGTAACAAAGTTAATCATTCTAAAAACATGGTCTTCTATTAAATATAATTTCACGGAAGACCATAAGTCTTCCATAATGAAAGTACCGAAAGGAAAAATGAATTTTAACCAAAGTTCGAGCCAAGTTTGATTTGCGTTATGATCGTTCATTCGTTAGATAATTTACACATGTTACATGGACGAATGATCTCTTGGAACTTATTCAAAGTCGATTAGAGCTCGAACGATCAAAGTTCTATGTTCGAGACATCATACTTCTTTTTATTATACATATTTTCTTTTTATTTTTAAGCTTTGAGAAGTTCTTGAAAGTAGAGAAAGAAAGAGGCACTTTTCATTCGGAGATCTCGATTGTTCGCTCTTATCGTGTCGATCCCTTTTCGACCTTGGTTGGTCGACTTGTAGAGAGAGAAAGAGGAAAGGGGGAGAGAAAGAGCGAGGGTGGGAGGGAAAGAGGGAGGTAGAGAGAGAGAGAGAGAGAGAGAGATTCCAGTACTTTCGTATACGGTGTTTAACGGCCCACCATTTAGAAACCGTTCGACGTAGTTTCCTTCCTTCTCTCTGTCCTTTTATACGTCCTTCTGTATGTCTATACAAACGTCCGTACGTCCTCCTGACCCGACTGAGATTTCTCTCTCTCTCTCTCTCTCTCTCTCTCTCTCTCTCTCTCTCTTTCTCTTTATTCGGACTTCGTTTCTCCATCCTCGTCGCTTTTCTACCACGATCGTTTTTATGGGTCGAGCATAACGGTGAGATCGAGTCGAGTTCATGGCACGTCTGTTCATGTTATATCGTTAAGTGTCATAGGTCAACACTGGCACATATTGAAATCGATTACGTTCGATTTGGATTTAGTTTCTATAGATTTGTGGCATCTACTTCGATCTCTAATTATTTCTGTTTAGATGCTATCGATAGAAACGTATCTATAGATCTTGGATTTTCCTTGAATTTGAAGAAAGACGGAAGCAGAATTTCTCTTGTCTGTAAGTCGTTTCTACCCGCATAGGACTCCATGCGTGACCTCTTGATACTGATACCGGTTTCACTTGATTATTTAGACAACAATTGTGCATTCCTGAGCGATAATATTTAGATACCAATTGAATGGATTTTTAATTTTTCATTCGTTGGACATATTTCGAACAATTTTTATAAAAACATTTCATGAATAATCTTATTAAAAATTGTAAATGCAGTCAGATATTCTAATTTCAAATTAGTCCGAAATAGTTTCTGTTATAAGTAAATATTTTCACTCGAATTTAGATTTTATTTTTTACATACTTGGATAGTTTAGGACATCGAATAGTACGAAATAAAAATGCCATAGATATTTCGTTGAATGAGTTATCGATAAAGTGTAGTTTATTCAAATCGAAGAAGTTTAGTTCGTTTGTCCTTTGAAGATTTTCGAGTAAGAAGGAAACAAAAATCATGTCATACCGTATCAAGCACGTTCGATGTGGTGTCAGAGCTCGAACGGTATTGGGCGTAGGTGTTTAAGCGTGGGCTCATTCATAGATCGCTTCTCTATTCCATTCGCGTTCGTAACTCTCGTACCGTTTCTTACTAGTCGAAGGAACAAAGAACTCTCTCTTTCTCTCTTTCTCTCTCTCTCTCTCTCTCTCTCTCTCTCTCTCTCGAGTTACGAGGCTTTTCTTTTTATTTTATTTTGTGAGAATTTTGCAAACAAGATCGCAAACTTTTAAACGTAGAAATTAAATATTCGAAAGTTTGAATTATCCGAGGCCGAATAAAGTCGTGTTGTTCTTTCCGCAATGGCGTGACGCTTTTCAACGTATCTCGTTAACCAATCCGATCGATTTTCACCCTTTGCTGACAAAGAGAATGTTGTACTGTAAAAATTACGAATTTTGATGGTTAAAACTATATGGAATATTGTACGAGCGAATGTACGGAAGATGTTTTAAATTCATAGGAATTCTTTAAAAATTTCTAGACGTCAATATACTAAATATTTTCACTTTTAATAATAAGTATTATCATTGATAAAATTTTAGCCCAAGGAGATAATAAATATACTTAAAGTGAAGTATTCAAAATGTAAGAAAGTTAGTCGTTATTAAAAATCAGTGTAAAAATTAATTTCTATAGTTTTTATTTGATATCAAGTGATATTGTAAATATTATTTATTCTTTTTTTATACTTATAAGTATATGTATATATAAAATTATATATATACATATACATATACGGTTGAAATTTGACGATAGCATAATTTTTGAACGACAATTTTTTCAATTCTTTTCAGATCTAACGCTAGGGGAAAATACATTGAATAAGAGAATACTTTTAAGAATACAAGCTACGTAAGAATACGTCTTATCTCTTTATCTCTTTTTCTTTTCGCATAATAATGAACATATAGTAACGAGAAGAAGCTCTTGCAAAAATAAAAGGAGCCATCATCGTCGAATGATCGACGTGCCAAGTCGCAAGTACACCTGTTGTTCGATAAAAATCGTGGCACACTGACCCTAGTTGCGTTTTAGAATAAATTTAGTCGTGTGGCGTGTTCGCCATTAACGGTGCCGGACCGTTCTCGCTTATGGGAGACGCATTTTAATTTGCCAGACGTGAACGAAAAGGTCGAACGTGTTTCTTCCTTTAAGTTTCTCGAGAGACATTGTTTTATTCTAATCCTGCTATCGTGCCAACGAGATTCTAAAAAGCACATACCTATACGTCGTTTAGTTTTCTTCTTCTTCCTCTTCTTCTTCTTCATCTGGATTCAAGTTAAACGTTTCTCCCGTTGAAACGATCCCGTTAGAAACGCCTTTACAAACTTGGATCTTTTAAACTTGTTCGTGCTTTTTCTCGATCAAGTTAAATTGTCATGGAATTCTCGTATGAGTTTAACTGAAGATTATTATTAATAATATTGGAGTCAATTTTGTTTTTGGTATATATTATAAATACTTTAAAGAAATACGAAGATAATATTTGATCAATTTTCTTCGTTAACAATCAACAAACATGGTCATTTTAATACTTCAAAATAAACAAAATAATTATATAAAAAAAATTGTTTTTATTGACTAACGGCCCAATAAACGTATTATTTATTTAAAAAAAAAACGTAGAAAATACTTGATCGTTTTGTATTAAAATTAATATTATAGATACTAATATGATAATCAACGATTAGTTATTCGCAAATAAGACAGATTTCAAACAATTTCATTATTATTAATTATCAATAAGGAACACACAAAGTAATAAGAGTATATTATCTTTTGCTTTTTTTTCAAGCGACAGATAACTACCGTTATTCGAAAGTAACGATTCTGCAATATCGTTACAGGACAGCGTCCAAAGTGAGATCAGATGTGTACATACGTACATACGTACATACATACATACACGCGCATAAACCCCGTTCCTGCATAAACAGTCTCGACAAGAGTTTTCTATTATCCCACAACCAAATTCTTTTAAGCGACACTTTCCTTTCAGATTATTTCTTAGCTTCTCTTAATTTTTTCGAAATTTCTTACCTAATCATCTTGTTTTTCTTATCGTATAACTTTCACTATAAAACTTTACACATCGAGATTATCGTACTGTGACGGAAAGTTCATATAAGGAAAAATCAATATAAGAAGACGATGACTTTAAAGAAGGTCACGATGTTATGTATAATGTATGAATATACGAGGACGAATGAGAGATAGAGAGAGAGAGGGATAGAGAGGGAGAGAGAGAAAGAGAGAACAAGATCATATCTCGCTATGTTATTGTTTTTAAGATCGTCGTTTCAAGAGACTTCTTAAGAGGTATGAGTCATACGAAAATCAGTTCAAGTTTAGACGTTACATGGTTCGGTTCGCTCCTTCATTAACTTACATTTATATATGTATATATTCATAAGTAAAAATTTAAGAATTTTGCATTTAACTACTAATTTTATACGTTTTCATATATTATATTAATGTTTTTTTATATTTAATAAGCTATTATCAAGTATTGTAATTTTTGTTAATATTATAACAGAATTGTTATATAATTATCAAACATATAATATTATAATTTAGTATACATAACATAACAAATTTTCTCTAATTTTCTGATCATCTACGAAGAGAAAAAATTAATGAAGGAAAATAAAACGAACTACCTGTATGAGTACGAATATCGTTAAGCTAGAAATATTTCGGTACACTGATCTACAAATGGCCGAAAAGAAGAAGAAGAAGAAGAAGAAGAAGAAGAAGAAGAAGAAGAAGAAGAAGAAGAAGAAGAAGAAGAAGAAGAAGAAGAAGAAGAAGAAGAAGAAGAAGAAGAAGAAGAAGAAGAAGAAGAAGAAGAAGAAGAAGAAGAAGAAGAAGAAGAAGAAGAAGAAGAAGAAGAAGAAGAAGAAGAAGAAGAAGAAGAAGAAGAAGAAGAAGAAGAAGAAGAAGAAGAAGAAGAAGAAGAAGAAGAAGAAGAAGAAGAAGAAGAAGAAGAAGAAGAAGAAGAAGAAGAAGAAGAAGATAACGCTCAAAAGTAATGTCCTTGGTTAGGAATGTTTCTAACTCATTTCTAACTCGTTTCTAACTCATTACTTTTACATTAATCCGTAGTTGCATACTTTCCGATAAATCGATATGCCCACCACTCTAATTCTCTCAACTGCTTTCTTTTTCTGCAATTGTCCGAGATACTTCGATTTTGAACGTTATAAGTAGCTTGCTATGAAAATATGCTTTGGTATGATCGATAAGTTGAGATAATTCGATCTCGATTGATCGAATACTTCGCTTACCGTTATTTCGTGTTTTTACTCATCTGACTTTTATTAATTACTAAGCTGTACATAATATCTGTTTAGTGATGATTTGGTATTGAATTAGATATATATATATATATATATATATATAATATATATATATAATATATATATATATATATATATATATATATATTATATATATATAAAAAGACATATAAAAAAAAAGACATATAAAAAAAAAATAACGTTGAAAAGAATTTAATCATATTAAATACATTGATATTTAATGTTTATATTTATCTGCCTAATGGTTAATAATCAGATAAAGAAAGGCCCACATGATATACATAAGCGGTCTTAAACAAGCTCTTCTCCTTTGCACAATCGACATGCATTTATCGTTGTTGGAAAGCGACAGGAAGTTGGAAGAGAAGCCGACTCGTAATAATGTTAGATCTCTTTCGTAACGATGTTTACTGCAATGGCTTGTGTAAATTGAACGAGTTTTGAGAGTCTTCTGTGAAAAGTAATATTTAATTTATTTGTTAGTAGATCTTACTGAAAAGTATCATCCACATTTAAATTGTTTTTACCAAATTATTTTTTTAAATATAGTGAACAAAATGTTTCGATAAATGTAATATTTAAAAATTTTAATTATTACAATTCATATAATTATTATTATATGAAATAGATTTTTTTTATTAATGTAATCAATATTGATGATCGAGAATTATGTACATCTCTCGGAAAATTTTAGATATAATTTTGTTGTTTTTAATAGAAAATTAGAAATAAGCTATCCGTTTCAATTAAAAGTACTCTAAGAAGGCCAACGTATCTTTTCCAAAGAGGATCGATTCTCCTTCTTTAAAATCTACCCTGTAAATTCCTCGTTCTACCTCTTTGTCTCTCTCTCTCTCTCTCTCTCTCTCTCTCTCCCTCTCTCTCTCTCCCTCTCTCTCTCTCTCTCTCTGTCTCTCGTTCATCGATTCTGGTGGCCCTACCTGCTACCCGAGACTTACTAAGAGATGATTTAATTAATAGGGAACCCTTTAAGTATCGAAGCATCGAGGGTTTATATACAGTATAAGATTACCTCTACTCGTCCATTATTGGATTCTTAGTATGTGTACATATACGTTTGTACAGTGAAAGTGTGCAATAGACTTATCTTCTTTCAAATACGGAGCTCTCGTGAATTTAAAAAGATCATTAATGATATTTGAGATAGTATTTTTATTATAATTTTTCAGATTTGTCCTTCTTATTATCAACAGAAAATGATATCATTAATGTAATTGTTATTAATTTAGTTTCATTTTATATATCATTTATTTCATTCGTCTTTATTTAGCAACTAAACGCTACAATTATTGACTTTCTATATATATTTAAACGATACATTGTATATTATCGATTAGATTTAGAACGTGAAATGAATCCTTTATTTACGCGTTCCGTTCCAGAACACGTATTTACGAATCATCCTGTATTTTTCCATGCGATCTCTCGCGTCCCAAAATTCCAAATAAAAGTCAGAACGTGCGAGGAATGTAAGATATGTGGATGAAAAATTTGGAATAAAGAGACATCACGAAAGAGGACATCGAAAGAGGCGTGGTGTTTAACGAACTAACGAACCAACTGCACAAAATCATTTTTATCAACTTTATCTCTTTACATACAAACTTTCTTCAAGGTTCGTTATACCTAACGAGAACTCTCCTCGCCTCTTTCTCTTTTGCAATTTTTTCTTTTCCATTTTTTTCCTCTTTTTTTCTTTGACTCACTTATCGAAACCGATAACACGTTACGTTTCGTTGAGATTTTCGAAGATCCAGGGCGATGCAAGAAAGAGAGAGAGATAGATAGATAGATAGATAGAGAGAAAAGAGATGGGAGGTGTAACCCGGTTACACCGTAATATTAAACACCGATTTGCCTTTCGAGAGACGACATTGCATTTACTTGAAGACTTTTATCGACACTTCTGAAAATGGTCATGGTCTGATTTTGCTTACTTCAAAATTTGTTTATCAAATTAGCATATCTTTTTAGAGACGAATACCTAATTGTATTTTTATGAGAATTTTTAATAATTAAATGTTTTTAAACGGAAAGTGTGTCACAGTGAGTTTATCAAAGAAAATGAGATTATTTTTTATTAATTTTTCTTTTTAACAAAAATTCCTTTTAAGATATTAATAAGTAGTGAGATCACGTTAAAAATGTACTTACTTAAATCGTTACATGTTAAAATATTATTGGCTGCGATAAATGATAGTAATATATACAAATATTTGTTATTTATAATTAAATTATATATCTATATTTCTACAATATTAACTATGAAATATCATATTTTGTGAGTTTCAAAGAAGAATATAAATTAGTTGGGAGAAAATATTATAGTACTTTTATTGTGAAATTTAAGTAAAATCGGATCACACTGACCATTTTTGGAATAACAAGCTATTTAGTTTGAAAAGAGATTTTTAGCACTTCCATCTTATCTCCGCTTAATAGTATTTCTTACGTTTTCGCTATACGATAGTTATGCTTTTGCACGTAAGTACTTCGGAGTCGTAAAAAAGAAAGAAGGAAAAGGGTCATCGATTAAAGACTCGTTTTTTCGATAAAAGAAACTCTTTTCGTTTCTCTTTTCTGTTAACTTTATATCTCTTTTCTTTTTTGTTTTTAGTGCATGTGACTCTCTCATATCGAAAATATTTCCTTCCCGAGATACATAGCTGCAGATTCATACATACGCACTTACGCATACACGTATATAGACAATATATATTAAATATACTATGAAGGCAATGCGCTTCCATTAAATAGGAACATGTCTCTGATAGATGAGACCCTGAAAAACGGATCCTCAATCATCATGCTGAGCACGTAGAAAGCGACCGGGTCGCCAACGTTGATTTACGCATACCGTTACACGTGGCATTGATTGAACTAACCAAAAAATCGATGTATACAAGATTTATACGTGTGTACATATGTAAGTACATAAGTATGTTCATGAGTCGTTCAAGTTTCCCTTTTAAAACGTTTCTTAAATATGTTACAGCTTTCATTGAATCATTATTATTCTCATAAAAGATCCTGCTAATGTTTATGTACAAATATAATATTTTAGAAATCATATTTATCTACGCATGAGTTTAATATTAATTTGTATGTACTTTTGTAATACAGGCTGTGCCGAAAGTTCGTAGATGATTATAAAAATATCTATGTTAGACTTTTTTCGAAAATTGTAATCTAGGCTTGTAGCTGAGCTAACAATATGAACCGAGAATTAGCCTGAAAAGTTTTGAAAAAGAGTAATTGATTTTTAAAATCATAAAATGAAGAAATTTTGGTACTCATCCTGTATATAAATTATAGAATATTTATATCACGTTACGTTGATAATGACATAGCCCAATGGAATAGTAAATGAAGTGGACACACCTTAGAGTGTCTTCGATCGTCATAGAAAGGGTCGAATACCTCGGGAAGAAAGCAAAATGAAAGGTCATAATCTTTGTATATGTATTCTCTCTTCCATTTGGCAAAATGAAAGTAAAATGAACGAAGCTTGATAAAAGATGTTGTAGAAATAAATACGACTATAACGTTTAATACGATTATAACGTTTTCATTAATGAATTTGTGAATGCAATTAATGCGTCGACGACGAGATCTAGAAAATGTAAAATTATATATCGACGTTGCAATAATGAAATTCCTTTTTAAATATCTCTTTACGATCATCACCGATGTCGGTGAAAGCATAAAGCAAAAGTCGCAACGAAGTCGTTTTAATACATATATAAGTACTTTGATATTTTTATATGGTATCGTTTAGAAATTACATACGTTTGAAATGTTTATTACCATTTCAAACTATAATTCCAATAGTATAACGTTATATAAGATCCTGTCAGTTTATAGGTAGGTTTTTATTAGCAGGTAAATATTTTGTAGCATGTAAATATTTTGGATAAATTTTAAGACATAACATATCGATAAAAATTATGCAACTTTTGTATAAAACAATTTCTCATAGAATATATTTAAAACTTATCCGAGACTGGCACGTTACTCTGATAATAATCCTAAGAGAAGCGTAGCTTCTTTTTTCTCTCCCTCTTTCAAGGAAAAAAGGAGAAAAGAAAGATCATCGTCGACTTCCTGTTTCGAATTTAATCGAGCTTGCCACTTTCCTTTTCGTTTCAAGCCCGCGGTGTGTCTTTAATTACTGCAACGTCACATTGTCCTCATCTTCCTGGTTTTCTGAACGTTATATAAACAATGTTTATGAACTTTGATCATTAGTTTGGTATAGAAAGGTCAATCTTGATAGATTCATTGATAGAGAAGAGATTATATTTAATTTTTACCTTAAAAAACATGAGTTATAAAAGTTGCACGATCTTCTCGAATAGTGTACTCCTTCGTTTCCTTATCTTTCAAGATCACTGCACATACACATAATCGCGCACATATAAACATACATACAAATTGGAAATTAGGTTGATAAACACAAATTTTTTTATATCAGACTTTATTCGTTCCAATGATTCTCTCATTTGGAGATTAATTGGTCATTTTTCGGACGAGACATTGATCGAATAATCGATGACTCATAAGGAACGCGTGTAACAACTTTGTCTCGTCGAAAGTCTCCACGTGGCTCGTGATCTCAACTGCTCTCTCGTATATCCTTCCTTTCGATCTTTGCTCGGTTCTTTCTCTCTCTCTCTCTTCTCTCTCTCTCTCTCTCTCTCTTTCTCTCTCTCTTTCTCTTCCATGAGTGTGCGCGCGCGCGTAACGATCGAACCAAGGGTAAGTCAGTGAGCACGATACCCTACGACTTACTCAGCAGACCCTCGTGGACCAAACATCTGCTCTCGTGTGGACCTCCCCCACTGCTGCGTCGACCTACCAAAGCCCTACTACAGATCCTATATTCACGCATACACACGTACATAAACTCATGACTGAACTTGCCCTTTTTTAACGTGAAAATGTCGACAAAAATTCATTTTTATAAGCAACGATTATACGAAATGATAAAAGTAGAAATTTTTATTAGAAAATTAAATTGGAATTATCGAAAGTATCAAGGAAAATATCATAAATATAACAAAAATATCATATATATAAAGATATCATATTTATTGGTTCGATTAATAAATAATTATTACATTTACTATACTAGATCTATTCAAAAGTTGTAAAAAAAAACATTTTTATATCTTATTTATCAATATTTGATTAATTCCGACATAAAATGATTCACCACATATATTATTCCAACATACTTAATAATAAAGTCAAAACATATAACGAAACTTATTTAAGAATCAATTCGATTCGTAAGTATATACATACATAAGACGAATAAAGAAATGAAAGATGTAAAGAGGACCGGTCTTATGTTAACCGGAAATTCGATGCTAATTCGATGCAGCAAGTTCAGCACCGCACCCTTTGAACCGCTACATATATATATACATAGGTATATAGTATGGTTTGTGCCCATAGCAACGCGTGGCATCGTAATAAGAATGGTTTCACGGTTTATTAGGGACGGGTCAGTCGTAGTGCCGTTTGGCTAAATGCATCGCAACGCCATAGAGAGAAAGAGAACAATGAAAAGGTTAGAAAGGAGGTTAGCTAGGAGGATCTTCAACTCAAGTTTTTTAGTTTTCTTTCTAAGAGAGTATGCGAATGTCGCTACATAATTCGAAAAGAGAGTGCTTGAGAAGTGCGTAACACTTGATTACAAGCTTGAAATTGTAGTTGAAGAGAGAGAGAGAGAGAGAGAGGGAAAGAGAGAAAGAAAGAGAGAGGGAATTGGACTCCCTCAATTGGCAGCAATTGACGACAATTAGGGTCTCCCTGACTATGTCGATCCGTGATTTCACATTGAATTGTGAGAGTAACATGGACGATGCCTTTGAATTAAATACCATGTCCCCTCTTTTTTCTTTTTTTTTTTCTTTGAGAGATTTTGTACTTCGTAAAAAAAGAAAAAGAGGGAAAGAGAAAGGTTCGATGTCCTTGATGGCGATTTTTCCCAAGAAGGGTTGATGCTTGCTAAGACGCAAGTCTCGCCGTGTGGATCCCATAAACGGAGATCCGACTTTCCGAGAAATCACAGAGCCAGATTCCTAAGGAAGAAGAAATAATCCTGGTAGCGGTATTTGTGCTGGATGTCCGAGGAGACAAAGGAAAGATACTTTTCGAAGAGAATTTTCAAGAAAATATATCTTATTTATTAGAAAAAGACAGAAATTTGTATCGAAAGATAGAAAAATCACTTCTTTTTCAGATCAATCGTACAAGAGTAATTCATGGTATTATATCGTTCTTCTGGAATACACCATAAAATCGTTGGTGAGTCATTTAATGATGAAATTTATTGGAAATATAAACGTACGTAATTGATAAGAAGACGTAATTGAAGATAAGCAAAAGTTTCTTGAAAGAGATCTATTGTAAAACAGATCGTCACCTTTCCAAGTTTATCGTTTTGGTGTACACGTAAGCGTTCGTAAAGTATAATATTTTGGTAGACCGTATAGGCCATGACTCACTCCAGAGAAACACTCTCGTGCCAGCCGTTTTGTCGCGGTCCATTTCTAAAGGTACGTTCGCACCAAGAGAACTGCCGTAAGGAATCGATAGTCGATTGAATTAAGTCCAAGATAGTGAACTTAAACTTTCGACCTTTAACTCGGATGTAAAAATAGTATTTTTCTGTCATGACTTGATTAGAAGGAGATCTTTTAGAAAATTTATAGACGATTTAAAAGATAAATTTTAGTTTCGGACGATTGTGAGAGAAGCTTAAGGAGGCGCCGAAGCTGACAGCTGCGGTGAATAGGCCACATGGCGCTCTTTGCTCTCGCATCGAGAGATGCAGGGAGGCCTATCGATTTTATCGCGTCGTTTCGCTAACGAATGGACGGTCCGTTGATTAGAGGGCACGGCCGTTTTATCGGCCGATAGTTATTGACTAGTCTTCCTCTCTCCCTTTTCTTCCTTTCCCTCCCTTGAGCGATCGAGAGGGAAAAGATTCGATCGTATTCTCGTTGAAATCGTTTTCTTAGATCTTACGAGCGTTCTCCTTGCAGCGCATTATTATTTTAATCGCCCAACGATCGCCAACACAGCGTCGTTGACTCTTTTTTTACTAGACACATTCAGACGCCAGTTCCATCGGGATCCATTCATTTTTTTCCTACGAAAATCTACGAAGCGGAAAGGCATGCCGAGTGCAAGAACCGATCTATGAGCTGAACATCTATCGTTCTTCTTTCTATCCGTGAAGAAACATCATTTTTCTATCATCTTTTTTTATTCGTTGATATTTTCTAAAAACGTATATCGTGCATTAAATTTTTTTCAATTAATTCAGATATAATTCATTTATATATATACAGATAAAATTTCAGTTATTCGTATTAATTTAAGGATTAGATGCGTTTATTTTTCGTGCAATAGAAAGAATAGAAAATTATGCGTCTCTGGATTGCATCCGCGGATGAAAATAATGTTTTCAAGGTAATATTTTTCGATTTACAAAAGCTCAGTCGACTCTTTTCAAAGTCTCTTTCGATTCGACACCGTTTATGAGAACGAGCATCTGTGTCGCTTCGTCGGAGTCATTCTAAATATTTAGAGAAAGTCTTTGCACCGGCTCATCTCTCATAAACCACGTTGACAACGATGACGACGAGCGCGACGACGAGGTTTCATACTATTTCATGGAAATACGAAAGCTTCCCCTTGATTCTTTATTTCAAAAAGATTCGTCTTCTTTTCGTCGACACTCTTTACCAGTCGAAAACTATTTTCGGGGATATACATACACACGTATATCTACGAATATGCGTATAACACGTATACGTATATACGTATATATATGTATATGCGTATCTTTATCGAGCCAACACGCCCTTAAACTTCGATCGTTTAAACTGGTATATGACATCAGATATTGAACAATAGAATCATTTTGAAATTTCTATGTGAAATATGTGTTGATTCCGTTAATATGATCTAGAATTGCATTATATATATTTTTCGATTAATATGAAATTAATCGATCGATTGATTTGGATTAACATCGGAAGTAATTGCTCTAATCTCTTAATCTTATTTCCGAACGAATATATCGTTTAAATCATTTTGATGCGGAGTGATGATAAGAAATTATGTTCATATGTAATATTTAGGGGAATAATTTATCTAATCTCGATATTATTTCTATAAAAATAGATTTGCAACTGTAGATTATAGATAAAAAAGAAATATCTTGTCGTAATATACTACTTCCGGAATGGAACAGGAAACAACGCGAATGCCTTCTTATCCCCATTGAATTTTATTATCGCTCGAAGAGTCTCTGCTTGCGGTTGCTAATTCGTAAAATCGATAAAGTGTGACGCTCGATAGCTGTCATTTGCTATATCCCTGAGGTCATTCGATTTGTGTAAATTCTAATACAGGTCATGTTCTTTTTATCGTCACCAGAAAATCTTTTTCTTCATATCTCATTCATCATTTCAATTTTTTAATTTTCATTAATGATTTTGTTCTCGTAAAAAATATAATTATTTCTTCAAAACTGAGACATAACTGTCGGATGTATGTATATCTACACTACATCGTCGTGCTAATTAATAATAATAATAATAATAATAATAATAATAATAATAATAATAATAATAATAATAATATATATATATATATATATATATATATATATATATAATGTACATTTTGTCATCGTGTTAACTCGAATCTCATCGCGAAGAGCGAGCAACGGTGATGTTACATACATACATAAATACATATATACGTTCGATTCTAGATGTACAGTTAGGTATGCACTTGATGCGTTACGTTTCAACGGCTATCTCATTGGCGCATTATCGCGCACGATTCTATTATATTATTACACCTATCCTATCTGGTGAACGTGAACGAGAAGATTACGTAGACGAAGGAAAGAAGCAAAATATTTCTAGTAAATGATCCTTTTACATACGCACTTTCTCGTGAAAATGAAAAATAATCAAAATAAAATTATAATTCATTAGGAATAGTTAATTCTTATTAATAACAAATTAATTATAAGATGATCCATTGGCAAATCGCAGATAATTATATAAGATGAAGTAGAAGGAAGAGAAAGATCGATAAGAGAGTAGTAGCAAATTATAAATATTAAAAAGAAAAATAAACTTAACATCTCGGTCTGGGAGAAAGGAGAGAAGGTGCGGCTTAATTAGAGGAGTCGTTTTCGCGCCGGCTTTGCATTCCCATTTGCCGGTCTGCTCGGCCGTTGCTCGCTAAACGGGATTCCTTTAAAAATTCTCTCTCTCTCTCTCTCTCTCTCTCTCTTCTTTTACAAAAGTAACGACAAAAGAGTCTCTTTCTCTTTCTCTTTTTCTCTGTCTTTCTGTACGTAGGTAGTCAGTGACATTTTCAAATGTCAACGTAATCTCTCGCAATACTCTAGGACGATTCTCAGATAAAAAAAGAGAGAGAAAAATAAAAGATAATTAATTTGTCTAGAAAATTTGTGCCACTAACATACGTGATATCGAATCGTATCAGTACATGATACAATGATACTTGAAACGTATTAATAATTTTGTTCATATATCCAAACGAAGCATTTGAGGAAGTCTTTGGAATTGTTTTTCTTTTCTTTTCTTCTACCGTACTGATTTATTTCAATGTTTTGTCTCATTAAAGATGGGATCATGAATGAGTTGAAGGCAAGAACTTTCCGGACAAGGCAAAAAATATTAAAAAACAGAAAAAAAAGACATAGATAGAAAGTATTAGTAGCCTACCTGATCCTCCGAGTGTCCACGATCGTCCCTTTAAAGACGAAGCCCCATCGAGCAGAGAGAGAAGAAACGCATTAAGAAGAAACTGGTGAAGATAGAGGAGAAGAAGAAGAAGAAGAAGAAGAAGAAGAAGAAGAAGAAGAATAAAATCAGAGTCTCGCGATCCTCCAGGAATAGTCGCGCGGGCGTAGGCGAGTATCCGCCCTTCGTGAACGACGCAATGATGTTTCGAGAAACTTGCCAGGAGAATCCATTCGCAATGGAAACGAGAGAATGTTCTTTGGAGGTTTTAGGAAAATTCAACAAAATTGATTACATGTTTTCTCTTTCTCTCTCGCTCTCTCTATTCACTTCTTTCTCTTTCTCTCTTTCTCTCTTTCTTTCTCTCTCTCTCTCTCTCTCTCTCTCTCTATTCACTTCTTTCTCTTTCTCTCTTTCTCTCTCTCTCTCTCTCTCTCTCGCTCTCTCTATTCACTTCTTTCTCTTTCTCTCTCTCTCTCTCTCTCTCTCTCTCTTTCTCTTCCGATTTTGCTCTCTCGATTTTACTCTCTTTCTCCAAGTTTCCCGTGCGACTCTTTTCGTTGTGTGCGCGCACCGATCAATAAGAGACAAAAAGGCACATGTCCCGTAGCCTTCTCCGCGAGAAACCTTCTTCGAAAGGTTTGAGAAGGGATGCGCGGATGCGCGCGAGGCTCACTGTTCGCGACGCTCAGTTACTCGCGAGAACAGAGCGTCGAGGCACTTATTGCGCCGACGCCGTGACGGCGCGACGCCGACGCCGACGCCGAAGTCGCGATGCTGTCGACGTTGCCCGGGCGACCCTCTAATTTCTCCATTCCTCCTTCTTTTTATCTCCTTATCTCGGAAATTTAACGATGATGTGTCTAGAGATATATTTCTGTTCTGTCTTGAATTTTTTATTTTTTTGTCATTTTTGTTCATTAAGAAATTTCTTCTTTTAATTATTTTTTTTTCTTTTCATAGGAAATATACATATATAGGTTTTCATATTTCTTTTTTTATTTAATGAAATAACGAATAAGCTTAAAGCGATCTGAAAACATGTCGTTTTTTTTTGTTAAAAATTAAAGTTGAAAGGATTAATCTAGCTTTTAATCTCTAATGATTTTATTATGATTGATTCGTAACGTTGTCTCAATATAGTTTTTAATCCGCAATGATAGAATTTAGACTGAATTTTGTAAATTGTACGCATTTAAATCAATCATTGATACGATCGAATAATTCCTTTAATTCTACACTTAAATCATTAATATTAAATATTAACCAATGATAGAACCGAACCATCTTGATAATTATTCTTTACATTTGAAATAAAAAAAAATGAAATAACCCTAATCGATTGATCGATTCTAATTTTTTGCAAGTATTGAGGTTATTTAAACAAAATGGATAGAGACGTTATCAAAGTTTATGCCAGATTAAAACCAGAAGTAAACCGCGATAATCTTACGGTATTTACTTAAATAAATATTACAATGATTGAAAGAACGATCTCTGTATATCTTTGTCAAGTATCTCTTTTTTTTTTAGAAATATCGTATACTTCGTCGACCAAAGGATCACAACAAAGAAGATTTTTTGGTGTTACTGGCGCCTTTTAAAGACGACAAGTATATCGATCATCGACCCGAATCATGGAAGTTTTCGTAAGCAGCTCCTTAAAAAAAAGAAAAATGAAGGACACCTTTCGGTATATTCATACCTAATAAAACGAATTACCCTCATGCATCAGGTTTCACCATATCATCGAAGAAGAAGCGAATCAACAAGATGTCTTTGAGGATGTCGGTCGGCCTGTAATCGAGAGGTGAAGAGAATTCCATTATTCCATAAATTTCCTATTCATGCTTGTGTATCTTCGTTTATTAAAGTGTCCTTGATGGTTACAATGGTACTGTCTTCGCTTATGGCCAGGTAAATCGATGATCTTATTTATTTGGAAATAATCGTACAAAGATCTAGAAAATGATTGATACATTTCACTAAATTAAATAATATGAAGTCATCATCATCATCATCATCATGATTATTATTATTATTATTATTATTATTATTATTATTATTATTATTATTATTATTATCGTTATCATTATCATTATCATTAATATTATCAGGTTTATTTAAAAATTTGATCGATTTAATCATAATCGCAGATAGGTGAAGGTATTTGAATTTATAGACAGGCAGTGGCAAAACTTATACGATAGCAGGTGAAGTTTCAAGTAGCAATAGACAAGGTATCGTACCAAGAACTTTAAGTTATCTCTTCGACGTCATTAAGATGGTATAGTTCTTTTCTCAGTATTATTCAATAGTTTTAAAATGATATAACGATTAAGGTCAAATGCCCTGTAACAATATGATTAACTTTGCAGCATCCGGAAAACGTTTATTCTGTGGACGTGGCTTATCTGGAGATCTACAATGAATACGGTTACGATTTGCTCGATCGAAAGCAGCAGCAGCAGCAGCAGGTGCAGCAGACTATGCGTTTGGAGGATTTACCGTAAGTACGGGCCTGTTTTCTCGTAAAAGGGTTCCTCTCTTTCTCTGTGTATCGACATTCCGTAAGAAACCACTTCGTTGAGATCCATTTAAGGCTCTTTGCTAGATCTATTCCGAGAGTATGAATATGGAGCAACCGGTGGTGGAGCAACTTGGCATGCGTCCTTTTGCTTCCTTCTGATCGAATCTCGAGAATTCCTTCCTTCTTTTATTGCGTTTCTTACCGATATCTATGCGTGAGAACTCGGTGAAGAATCGAATGTACAACCCTTGTTCTAGTTCTTTCTCATTCTTCTCTTCTAATGAATCGTCCATCTCGATGATAAAGCGTTCGTTGAGCAATATTTAATGCTTTATTGTCTCTAACATTTCTATAGACGCATCAGCATCCAGGAGGACGAAAAGGGAATACTGCATCTTAAGAATCTGACCTTCCACAATGTAAAGAGTGAAGACCAGGCGATGGACTTATTCCTTATTGGCGATTCTCGCCGGTAAAAATATATTTCATATTTATCGACTTTATTTTTATTATTAATTATACGTCAATATTAACGTCTGATAATTATCGAACGATATCCTTGTTGATATGATATTTATCGAACTTCTGGTCAATTTAATTTTTCCATTCAAAAATTCTTAATCATTTTATTAGCGTTACAGCTGATACTCCAACGAATCCACAGTCATCGAGATCTCACTGTATTTTTACCATCGTCGTATCGGTAAGGCACCTTGGAGCTAATCGTTACAAGAGAGCTAAGATGCACTTGGTCGATCTAGCAGGGTACTATCTTATCATTGGTTAATATTTTGTCTTTCGCTCCCTGCATAGAGGCAACCTGTTAAACACGTGCGTTGTTCATAGATCCGAACGAGTTTACAAATGTGCGATCAGTGGAACTGTTTTGTCAGAAGCGAAACATATTAATTTGAGTTTACATTATTTAGAACAAGTTATAGTGTGCTTGAATCAGGAAAATTCAGGTCACATACCTTACAGGTACATTTCATTCGAGTCTAGATTCATTAGAATTTTAATAAAAAATTATTAACGTTCGTAGAAATTGTTTGCTAACTGCTATTTTAAGAGACAGTCTCGGTGGAAATTGCGTGACGACGATGTTGGCTACTTTGAGTATGTCTTCTACCAATATTCAGGTATAATTTATCTAAACGCGTTTTCATTAACAACGTCGGAAAATCATAGAGACAAATGAAAATCAATTTTATAATTGTCAGGAAACAGTATCAACTTGTAGATTTGCTCAAAGAGTCGCTTTAGTTAGAAATGATGCTAAATTGATACTAGAGGATGATTTGAACGGTGAAAATATACTTTTGAAATTGGAGAATGAGAAGCTTCGTAAACAAATCGAGGAGTTAATAAAGCGAAATGAAAACTTAAAGAATATGTTATCTTTGCAAGAAGATAGAGATGATTTTGAAAAAAAATTGGATTATTATAAAAATTTAGTGATGCAACGAGATCAAGAAATTTGTATCTTTTTTCAAAATTATTAGTTTCTTTTTTTTTTTTTTTAATTAAACACAAATTTTCTATATTTATCCGTAACTTTGTTAAAAAGCTGTCTTACTAGGTTTGTTAAGAAAAGCTAGGGATAAGAAAAATCAAGTAGAAGGTAACAATGTAGAAATAAAATCTAAATTGAAGTCCAAAGCGAAAGAAAGTACAGGTAATTAAGAATATTATTTCACTTAGAAATAAGAAAATTATAAAGAAAATTATATTAAAACGTATGATTTTAGTCGAACGTTTGTCTAAGACGTCAAAATTATACGAAATTATAGAAAAATCTGGCCATGAAAACGATATACAATTAAGAAAGGAAACAGATTCCGACGAGTTATGCAAACCAGAAATAAATTTATTACAAAAATCATTAGAAGAAAAATCGAAAATTAAACGAAACATTGAAAACTTAGATATTACTTGTAATAGTGAAAACGAGCATGATTCTTCGAAGAAAGTAAATTCGTTAAAAAAATCAATAGGCGTGAATAATAAAGTAGAAGGTAATCCTTTGAAAAATAATAGATTGATATTAGAAGAGAAATTGGAAACAAAAAAGATCGATAAGAATTTACACGATGATTCAATTTATTCGCCTAATTTATCTTCGAATAAGGCAGTTACCAATAAATTGCCTGATTTAATAATAAACGATGCCCTCGTTAATTATCCCAACAATAATCAACTAGAAACACAACGTTTACAAAATATTATAAAATACAATAAAGTTGATAACGATTTCGAGAAGAATTTACCATTGACAGGTGATCCAGAGATCGACGAAGAGATCATCGCATTTTATAAAGCTAAACGTTCTGGTGGAATTTATTAATGATTTTTTAAACATTTTGTATTATTTTTCGCTAAAATATAATAATAAATTCATTAACAATTAATTTATGATATAAAGGGTTAAAGATTATAATTTATAAGTCGAATAGATTTTCAGAAATATATTATAATAATCGTGTTTTTGAAAATTAATATAACTTAATTATATTTAATATAACATTAACTTTATATTTAACAATAAATATTTGAATATATAAATATGATCATATTGATATTCAAGGTATAGGACATGACAATTTAGGCATATCCAATCTCTCTCCGTGCATTTTAGCTTCCAATATCGTTAATCGATTTTTATTAATTATCGCTAAGCAATGTTTCTTCGCCATGTTACTATACTTTCGTATTTTTAAATTCGAAATCTTCTCAGCTTGAATTTTAATATTATCTCGATAAACGAAACCTTGGATACCTGCAATCCAAATGATTTATCATTTTAACAACATTACAAATTATTCTATTTTATTTTATCATCAAATTACCTTTATATTCATAGATTTTAAGGCTTCTATTATTTTCAATAAAAATTAATAATGTCTCGACTAATCCTTCGAAATTAATTATTGAAAACGATATTGGATCGTTTGTTGGTATAATTTGTAGAATTTTCATTTGATTAAAATCATTATCGGTGATCTAAACGATCACAGATTTTTATTAACATTGAATATTATATTTTTATTCGATTTTTTTCTTTTTATACTTACGAATATGTGATCCTTAGTAATATTTTGATCATAATGAAGAAACTCTTCTCTTTCAATAATTCCCACCTTGATGGCAAAAATTTGCTTCGATGCCATGCTATTGTTTGAAAACGTATAATTCGTAAGATCTTTATTGAACTCATAGATAGTATATCGATTATTTAATAATATTCTATCGGTATTAGAAACAAATTTCAATTGTTGATCTTCGTCGGTGGAAACATAATAATTCGGATCAGATTGAAATGATTCTTTTTTATATAATTGTTGGATAGTTCGACTTTCTAAACGATCTACGAACAACAGTAAAAATGTATCGTTGTTTAATTTTTTCGCGCCTTTGACATTCTCAAATTGATAAATGTGAACGAATCTGTCGTTATCGAGTTTCCATAAATTCGTCGAATTTTTTCCACATTTTTGTTTTCCCATAACAAGAAAGTATAACGAATTGTTATGATTCAAAGTTATCCAATTTTCGATCTGTCCAAAATCAGGGATACTCGCTATTGATTTAAATTTTCTTCCTGTAAATTGAAAAACATCCAAGTGACAAGTTTCGTAACTTATTAGAAGTATATCAAGATCTTCTATCTCGAAATAATGGACGCTTAATATACGGCGTTCCACATCGATTACTTGCAAGTATTCGAAAGTGTTGAATTTGTAAATTTGACTTTCTGCATAATATTGTAGGTTTAGCGCATTTTTGCATAAATCAGGCAAGTTTGTCTGCAAAAGAAGGAAGATAAAAAAAAATTATTAGTTGACTGAACAAAACTTTGTTCGTTGTAACTTTTTCTTTCTTCTTTCATCATGTATATATATATATATATATATATATATATATATATTTTTTTTTTTTTATTCACGTACTGTCAATTCTATTAGAGATGCTTCCGTTGCTATACAATTTTGTATCAACAAATTAGCTAATTTAGTCGAATTGAATCCATTTAAGTGTCCTTCGTTCCTAACACTTTCTTTCAAATAAACATTTCCACGTATTTTCCATTTTCCAGAGACCAATTGTTTCGTCAGATAATTCGTAGTGACTGCAGTTGCACGCCAACCAATTAGATCTATTTCATTCAAACGTCCTAAGATTCTTAAAGATCCGTTTAGGATCACTGGTTTTTCAAACTCGAAGTTTCCTAGAAAAAGAGGAGAGAGAGAGAGAGAGAGAGAAAAGAAAAACAAGTTTTGTTAGAATATTTTGTCTCCTCTATGATTATAGAATCTTCTTGTCATAAAATAATTCATAATTCATAAATATACCAATTATAGTATCGTTGGTATTTAAAAGTAGAATCTGTTTTGGATTGACACGATTCATGAGACGAGGATTAAAATCATGACGCATAAGAACTTTGCCAAGAAATGTTAGATTCCCAGTAATATTTTGATCGCCAATTTTCTATATGAATAATATTTAAAATTATTTATTCCACACGTGCATCGTATGTTTATTTTATGATAATTCATAAATATGGAATAAGTAGTTACCATAAAAGTATCCGTGTAAATTTCATTCAAGTTGTGTCTGTTTATTTTTCTTTGAATATCGATTCTTTCGACGGTGATGTCGAAAGCTCTGACAAATTCATTTGATATTATCTGATCTGTAGCTAATGGTATTATCGAGCCCATGTCTATGTTATTCCAAAATTCGACGTTTATATTAGAATTGAATGTAATATTTGTGAACGTCATTGGAGCTAAAAGTAAATAATTATTATAAATTTATTTTTATTTATAAGATTTATTCCGTATTACCAGGAAAAAAGAAAGGCCGATCTAAATAAGCAACGATATCTTTCAAGTTGTCGATGTCGACGCCACCGATCGTTTTAACGTCCAAAGCTTCAAGGATCTCTAGATTCTTCTTAACGACAATATCTTTTTGAAAAATAACGCTGGAATTGAAAGTAAAAGGTTTGTCGATGAAAATTGCTTTTTCATAAAATTCTTTTAAATAGATATCGTTTAAAGCTTCCTCGACGATTAGAAATGATTCGTTGAACGTTAATGATCCTTGAAAATTTTTTGCTCCTGATAAAGTAACGTTATCTTCCTTTTTAAATACTACAGACTTGGCAAATTTGTCGAAATTTATTCCATCAATCGTTCCATTAGTTATGAGATCAATTATTTCAATCGAATTGACAAATCGAATATTTGAGTTTAGCTCAAACGTTTCTTCGTCTAATTTTCGAACTCTGTTTATCAAGTCACGGAAAGATACTTTATTTATCTTTCCTATTACATCGAAATTTTCAACAACATTAACGGTACCTGCAACGGAATATAGCATAGCGATGAGAGAAAGAGAGAGAGAAAGAGAGAGAGAAAGAGAGAGAGAGAGAGAGAGAGAGAGAGAGAAAGAGAGAGAGAGAGAGAGAAAGAGAAAGAGAGAGAGAGAGAGAGAGAGAGAAAGAGAGAGAGAGAGAGAGAAAGAGAAAGAGAGAGAGAGAGAGAGAGAGAGAGATTTAATATTACTATTTCATCTCAACATTTTAAAGTGACATTTTTAAGATAATTTTCAATATTGTTCATTAGTGAAATGTATTGAAATTGTTTCGAGATATCTTACCATTTATAATAACAGGACCAGCTAGGTCTTGATCCTTGTACGGATCAAGAAGATTTTTAATACTGTGTCTATTAAATGATTTAATTTCAAGAAATTTGCAACTAATATTTTCAAATTCTTTCAAACCATTTACTATAATTTCTTCATCCGTTTTCAACACGGCATTCTTAACGAGTTTGGTAAAATTAAAATTGTTTATGAAACCATGAACAGTTAGGTTTTCTACGTATAGATCATTTTCAAATATCACAGTACCCATAGTTTCTGGATTATACATTTCATCCAACAATATTCCATTTATCGATGGTGTGTAGATCATTCCTTTTACAGTGACAGATTCTAACGTTACGTTGCCATCGAAAATATTCTGATAGAATCTATTTAACCGGTCGATCAGATCATTCCACTGTTTCATCGACATTCCATTTAGACGTTTGATCTCGAGATCATCGATCTCCAATCGATCGAACGTATAATTTCCGGTTAAATTTTGCATCGTCGATTTGGTTATGGCAAATTTTATAAAATTATTCAAATTAACATTGTTTATAAATTTTGGACTGATTTCTCGAACATTTAATTTGTTTACTCTTAAATTATTAAAGGAAACGTTTTGTAAAGTTTGGTTCAATTTTTGATTGAACGTATTACTGGTGATATTCTTGTTTAAAATATCAAACGATAGATCATCAACGAACAAAGTGTTTTCGAAAATTATGCTCTTATTTATGCAATTCGAATTTTCCTTCGTATTTTCTTCAAGGATTTTTCTTATTTTTTTTGTAAATTCGTAAGTGACGTTATCGAAGGTTACGTTCTCTGATATTTCCTTCAAATCTGAGAATGAGAAAGAGAATTTAAATTAAAAAATAAACATAATTTTTATAATAAATACCTAATTTTTAAAACTGATTCAGTTTGTGATTCGTATGATTTTGGTTAAATGTACTTTCCATATTTTCTTCTGTTTGTTTTTTTATGCTTTTTAGTACCTACTTGAAAATACTTGATCGGTTGTCAAAGTTACAAATTCTTCGATGGCATGTCCATTAATCGTGTTAGATGCGACATAGATTGATCCATCGATCGCAACGTTGCCCGTAAATGTCTTCGTTCCAATAATCTCGACTTTGGAATCATTTTTCAATAAAAGATCGTCAAAATTTGACCAATATTTGTCATTTATCGAATCCTCCAAATGAATATTTCCCAAGACAGTTAAATTGTAAAAAATAACGTTTGAAGATATGCTTTGAGTCTCGTTGATCAATAGTTCTTGTTCGAGTTGAGATACATCAAATCCACTTATTTTACCATTGATCTGTAAAGAATATAACAAATTAAATAAGAAATTAAAATATAATGTAAAATTGTAGAGACAATTAAACGAAATGAATATGATTTATACCGATCGTGAGATTCTTTTTTTTTTTCAACGAGTAATCAATGCAATTACGCAAAAAGTAAACGTTTATATACCATGAAAGATCCAAGTACAGTTATGTTACGAAAAGTGATATCCTTCTCGAAAACATGATCGTTCTCGAGCGTAATGAACTCGTCTATATCGACATTGTTTATATTCAAAACTTGGGATAACCTTTCGACGATAAGTCGATCAAAGTTTTTTATTCCGGTAATGTCGATAGGAACGGAGCCTTCTTCCAACACGTAATCGTAAGGGTAACTTAAATCATTCAACGTCCTCACCTTTACTTCAGCAGCTTTGACTTTCTGGAAGAAGAGATCAACGATATTATCAAGATCCTATTTATTTATTTTTTCACACAAATGCAAACATACGCGTGCATATATGTACATACCCCCTTAACTATAGTTTTTTCTGGTATAAAAGCCAATTTATTTTTCCAGACAACACGTTCCCAGTTGATATCATTTATCTTCGAGAAAGTCAAGTGTCCATCGATCGTTACGTCGTTGATCTTAGAAAAATCGATATTCGAATAATTAACCGTAGACCCTTCGAACATAATTCGTTCTATTGGTATACCATTGATCTTTCGAACGATCAAATTAGTCGCTTCGATGTTGGAAAATGATTTTTCTCCGTCGATGACGTAATCGGACTGATTAGTTAGATAATTTTTTAATATTTTGGAGATCGGCAGATCATTAATCGAGTTTGTTGAAAATTGTTCGACGAAGAGATTTCCATTGATTCGTAGATCACCAGAAATATCTAAATCACCAAGTAGATCAATTTCCGTTGAATTTAAATCGAATGTACTTTTTAGATCTAATTCTAAAGTTTGATATTTTTCTGTTAGATTGTTTAAAGATATCTTTATCCAAGTTGCATTCGTTAATATGTCTTTGTATGTCAAATTTTTCGAACCGAAACTGATGGTATAAAATACGTCGTTTTCTATGGTTAAATTCGTTGTTATTATTTTTGATGCGTTGATTAATTTGATTTCCGTATAATTAATGTGATCCATCAGATTGAATCTTTCGTCGATCTCATCAATGATATTTTCTTGTTTATCTAATAGTTCCTAAAAAGGTTTGTGATTGATTTAAATAGCTATTCAAATGAAAGAATATATATATAATAAATGAAATATTAACTTCTCTCATTTATTTTAATATTTTATTTAATATTTTATAATTATTTTAATACTTCGTGCATAATATAATCGCATAGATTAATCATTAACGTACTTCTAATAACGCTTTTGCTTTTACTATTCCTGCAATTTTATCTTCTATAGGGCTAGGAAGTTGATTCAATTTCGTATCGATTTTGACAAATCGATTTCCAGATACAAATCCATATCTAGGAATACTCGTTGCCGTAGATAGATCAAAATTATTAAGAAGAAAATTGGGTAAGGATATTTTTTGAAATCTATCACCCTGCCAAGCCAAAGCATAGACCGTGGAATTTTTTAATTGTATTAATAACAATGATTCGTCTCTATAACTTTCAATACGAACGTCCACGATCCAGGCAATTTCTGGAAAAGCTAAATTCATTTTGTCGCTTAAACATTTTCAATGATCTCTTATCTTTTAGATGCGAAATAATAAGAAATAAAATGTTTACCGTTAAAAAAATCTTCAGTCTCGGAATTATATTGAAATTCATTATCCAAAAAATGAAATAATGCAGATTCTCGTCCAGATGTAGCTAAATATTGCATGTGACCGCTCTCGAAACAAACGAAATTATTCAAATCGTTTGATTTAATTGTTTGCCAAAATTCGAACGTTCCATGAACGTAATTGTTCCCGTTGTGTTCGTAAAGTAAAACTTCGTTTATACCATTAAGAGCAAGTATAATGTGCTCGTATACTTTACATATTTGCATATTAAGTATCGAGGAAACTTGTATCCTTTGACTGAACCTTTTAAAAATGTTTTGACATTTTTATTATCGATTAATTTTTTTTCCTCCCTTTAAATTGATCCAATTAATGTATTTTACGCGAAAGAAATGTGTTTAAATTAGAAAAATATTATATATTATTATGTGCATAATATAATTACCATAATTTATAGTCTTTTTTGACAAAATCAAGATTGAAACTATATATGTCAATTAACGAGACTGGTGTCCCATAATTGTCTTCGTTAAATAGCAATAATAATTTATTTTGACCCTCGTATCTAACAAATTTTATATCATTCGTTGGTTGTTGTATATTCAAGACCAAAATTAATTCTAAATCTTGCTTAAAAATTCGATACCATCGTAAACTCGTAACGCCATTATTTTCAACGCACATAATAAAAACAATATCATTTTCTTCGTGTAATCTCGTAGCTTCTACATTGATCAATGTAAACGTCAACACACGAGCGTCTATATCGAATTTGTCGAAACGTCTCGTTATTGCGTTCTTCTTCATATCGAAGGTATACAATAAAAGAATTGTTTCTTCGGAACAAGCTAAATAATTAATTCCATTATTTTCAAGTGCTATCCAATTATATTCATTTCTTGGTAATCTTGAATCCTCTTCGATCGAAATATTAGTTACTATGACTTCTAAACCGATTTGAGAAAACCAATAATAATATGATAATTACATGTATCATTTTAATTGCATAAAAGTTATCAAAAGCGTGTATAGGATTAATTTGATAATTCAAAAGATTTCAACAAATGAAAATTGTACGTATGATGTAAATTAATTTTACAATGTTAATATTCATAATTTCTTCTTTCTATATAATTACCTTCTCGATTCCCAGCATTCGTTCCAAATTCATATTCTTGCCAAATCGGAATACTTTCCATAGAATCTAGCGAGCGACGTTGCAAAGATTTGGCATTAGTATTTAACACTTTGTTTACTTTTTCCAACATCTCTTTGATGTTTTGACATTTTATCGTTTCTAATCGAAGAAAAAGAAAGATAAGAACTACTAACGACGAACAATGCATGTTAACGAATAACTGAATATATATCTTCCTTCGATCTCTCCTTCGAATTTCATTTCTTTCTTCTGAACTCGACTCGAATGACTCATAATATTTAGAGATTAATAAATCCCTTTATTATTATACCAGGTTGATTGACAAATAAGTATGGAGTTAATTATAATAAAAACGTATTTCATTAATATCATTTTAATACTTATTCAACATTAATAACAATAATGATGATGATGATGACAATAATTACAATTTATAAAATTAAAAAACCATGATAATCTTAAGATACGTAGCGTTAATTTAACATAAACTTGGGCGTTATATATACGAGGCGTATAAATATGATAAAATAATTTCTTATATACAGTATTACATAATAAAATGGTTATTAACAATCGTCGTGTATAATAAATAGAAGAGATACTTTCTAAGCAAGTGCCATATAACGTGTCCATTTCACTCGTGTTATATAACGCTTTCTCTCTCGCTCTTTCTCTCATATTCAAGGTACAGTTACCGGCAAAAACCTTGACCTGTCGCCAACTTTTGGTTGAAATCTTAAATCGATCTTCTCGCTACCATCCTCGCCAACTTCGAGAAACGTGTTCCAATCTACTAAAAAGTATAAACCATTTTTTCTTTTGGTTGGTAAAACAGGATCTGGTGCTCGTGTACTTCCACCAAATGAACTTTCTAAATCTAATAAATTTTTATTGGTTGTGGTCGATGTTGTCGTCGTGGATGTTGGTTCCGATTTCATTTTCGTCGTTTCCGTTGCTGTATCCGATTCGACGGGAGCTTTTACAGAATTCGATGTCGTAGTCGGTTCTTCCGTCGTTTCTGTCGATTCTAATGAAAAAAGGATTAGATCGTTTATTAGAAATGCGCATACAGTGCAAACTACGTTTGAATTGAATTTTTCTTTTTAGAGAAATTTTAATTACTTGTCATTTTTTCTTTGCCCTTTCCCCCACCTAAATCATTAGATAGTTTGCACATCATGCTATTATAAGATAATCAATTGAAGATATATCAATTACCAGTTTCTGAGATCGTACTCGATTCGGTAGAATTCTCTACACTCGTCGAACTTTGAGTATCCTCTTCCTGTCTCTTCACTTCATTTTTAAGATCCTCGTTATAGACCCTAATAATTTCTTCTAAACTCAAAGGATCTGGACCACTGGACAAAGTCTTTGTATTCTTTAATAAATCTGTAGCAGCTTTTTGAAAATCCTTAACATCAGCTTTACCTTGTTGAACCAATTTAACCGTATCTAAAAGTTCATTGATCTTCGATCTTTGATTCTCATCCTTAAAAGTCGTTTCGTGTGGCTTGAAAACGTGATATTTGGATTTGCTCTCTTCCAAAGTATAATTAATTGAATTTTTGTTATTCCTACGAGAATTCGAGATCAATCCAATATTTTCTAATATCGTTCTCATGTTAACGGGAACAACTTCGATCACCGATGGAACCTCCGTTTTCATAGCCTTGAATTGCCTTTTATGACCAAGTCCAAATCTCGCGAAAAATTCTCTCATCTCTTCGTCTTGTACACTGGACGAAGTCGGCAAAGGCTTAAAACTTTTGTACAAATTCGTAGGTACCCGATCGGTGGTTACGGTAATAGTTACGTTAGGTCTTTGATCATTAGAACTTTGAAGGCCAAATCTTTGAAAGAGTAATCGCACATCGGGCGTTAAATTTTCCATACCTTTGTTCAAATCAAAATGACCAACCTCGAAAGTATTTTGATCTGCGATCGATGGCGAATCCGTATTAGATGTTGCTAGAGGGGATGTTGTATGGGAATAAACTATGCCATTTGCGTTAGGAATCTTTGATCGTTCATATTGAACGTTGTAAATATTTTTATTTTCGTCGAAAAGATTTTCAATGTTTTTTTCGTTGTCAGGACGCAAACCGATTGAAGCTAATAAATTCATAACCTGTTGTCTCATTGGTTCGGTCCAAGTTCTCTCGGTCGACGTACTACTCGTTGCTCCACGAAATCCACCAGAATTTAAAACCAACGTTGTATTTAATTTCGATGTTTGAGAATTCAATGAGAGCGGAGTTACAAATATCGTCGATGATTTATCATCTTGTTGAATTTCGGGATATTTCGTGACCGTTTTACTGACCGTCGGATTCTCGAGCTTTTCATTTGGAATATTTTGAGGCGGTGGGGCATGATAACGCCATTGATCTGAATAAAGAATATCTTGTTTGGATTTAGACGGAGTCAAATCGATCGTTAATTCCTCGGTAGTTGATTTCTCGTTGTCGTTCTTTTTATCAAGAACCTGATTGATATCTTGAATCTGATAATTATCTACAGTAGTAACGGTGGTGGTAGGAAAAATAATATCATCATCGATCGTTGTCGTTTCTTGATTAGTATAACGTTTATTTTCCAAGTTCTCCAAGTTGAAACTAAATCTAATCGGCGCTAATCCAGGAGTTAGAGTCTCCTTTAATAACGATTCTTTAGGTCGTACCTCCGAATAAATTTCTCGATGATTTTTGTATCGATTTTTTTCTACGAAATTGTCGATCGATTCCGACGATCCACTATTTTCTTTCGATCGATCATTGTTGAAAACCATTTCAAGACGTTCACCACTGGTTGAGTCCGATATCATTTGGACTATCGGCGGTTTTGTGTATAAATCTTTTAAATTTTCCGATGATTCTCTTGCTTTGTACGGTAAAACGATCATTAGAGCTCTCTGATACATTTTCCGTCCTTTTTCGATCTTATCTTTATTTCCATACGCTTCTAAATCCTTCGACGTGATATTGTATAAAATCTCTACGATATCGCTTCGAGATAATCGAGGCAAACTTGGATTTTCATTGATCAATCTTTCAACTTCGTTGATCGTTCGATTGATCGAATCTTCCACTTGGAATATCGATGGAAGTTCCATCGATTCGACATGATTTAGACCAAAAAATAAGAGTACGTAGAAAATAGGGATCTGAAAAGTAATTTTGTTTAATTAATGTACTATAGATCAAATTGAACGATTACATTTAATTCCGAAGATCGATAGATGTGTCAGAATCTTCTCCTTACTCATACGACGATTGAAATGTGTGAAACGCGTATTGTCCTTGAAATAGATAATTGTCAAATCGATGTTTCTACTATTATTATTATTAGAATTACATGATCAATTTTTAGGCGCATTATTTTCCATATTCATAAACATCTCTCATAAAATATCCTTGGACTGAACTAACCGATCGAGAAAGTACTGTTAGTCGATCCAGCGCGCGCACACCGTCTTTGATCCTTGTACTGACATAGATAATTATACGCGCGAGTCAACGACGATTTTTTCTTTTTCCTTTTTTCCCTTTTGCACTAGATTATCGGTCCATGACGCGTATTTCTCTCTCTCTCTCTCTCTCTCTCTCTCTCTCTCTCTCTCTCTCTCTCTCTCTCTCTCTCTGTGCGAAAGACATTTTCGAGATATTTACGAAATATTTCTTTTCATTCATTCACGTTGGTAATTCAGTTATATATCTTTCTTCGTTTCATGTTGAAACGTTTAATGTATATGGTCCGGTGGAATGAAAGAAAACTACGTTAAAATTAGATACGGAGAACGAGTCAGAAGATGAGGATTCTCGAAAACGAAAGTGAACTTTCATCCTCGACGATTTCAGCGGTTATTACGGTACGCGACTGTTTCTTTTCGGTGAGTCTTTTTCTTTATAAATATAAAATATCTATCAATCGTTTTTAAATCGATATCCTATCCTTATTAATATCTATAGTGTATATTAATTATTCGAAATAATGCATTGGAAACTTTTTAAGATTATTACGAATAAAAATAAAGGAATATTGTTTGAGATGAGACGTGAAAAAGAAAAGAAAAGAAACAAGAGAATTTTCTAGGAAAATCCTCGTGAGATCGATAAGAAAAGTATGGAAAGGAAAAAGAAAAACTTACCATTGCTAGGAGCGATCGATCGCAAAAGCAATCGTGAACTGACCGTACGACTTAAGAACCTACTTTCAAACTCTCTCTCTTCTTACTTTGCCACTTGATTCTCTCTTCGCTCGTCCTATCGTTGCACTCACGCACGTTCGACTGTCGTCCGAGCTTCCTTTCCACCTGTCTCATACTCGATCGGCGATCGCTATCTATCCATCTCCTCTTCTTTCTTGTTTAGGCATTGCAACGTGACATAAAAGACGAATCGTCATCAAGGTTTTCTTTAAGGAAACGTTTCTCCGCTAATTCTTGATATTATTCTCATCTCGAAAGTGAATATCTCTCGAAAGGGACATCGCTTTCTTCAGACGGTTTTTCTTTACATTTTCACATAATTTACCTTTAATGAAATACATATTATTTTCAATCGTTCGTGCTGCGTATATTATTTATTTAATCGTTTATAAATAATTGGTCTGTTTGATATGAAAAAACATTTACGATATATAAAGAAAAAATCTTTTTATATTCAAATAAATATTAATTTGCGTTAATCTGCATTATCGATCATAGATGTTCTCTTTATCTGTTTATTTTCCTACTATCGGTAAGTCAGTATCGAATAATCGACGGAGTGATAATAATCATTTAATTATAATATCTTTTTCTTTCGGTCCTTTTAATAATTTAAAATGTATAATATAGTTGCTTGATAAAAAATAAACAATTATACGCATTATTATATTATTATATTTATTGATCGATGAATATGCGGAATGGTCATCATTAACATTAAATATCTTATTAAAAAAGTATCTATCTTAGTTGTCAATGAGAATTAGAGAATTATATCGTAAAGTCTAAACGCGTGTTAAAGAAAAATTAAAGCGTCATAAGTGAAAATATTTCAAGATAAGTCGTTGCAACATCGCTACTTAGTGGTGGTAAAAGTGGGGAGTCACTCTCACCGTTAGTGATCGTGTCCCGGTCCGACCGACTCGCCTTTTCGATCTTACCAGACGCGAGTTTGCTTTGTCGAGTTTGTCGAACTTTCCATGTCGAAGATCCATACAGGGTTTGAAAAAATTCAAACAGTTTTCGAATATTGGCTATCGTTCCTGATTAATTTCTATAGTAGAAGATCGATTGATCGAATTATACGATGGAAATTTTCGAGAATCGTTCGAACTTTGATTGCGATCTCGATTATGTGCCCTCTGCGATCGAGCATGTAGAAAGTAAGTTTCTTTTCTATTTTTATAACTCCTTAGTCTAACTCTCCGACTCTTCCTCTTTATTTCTTTTTCGATAAAATGAATGAATGTTATATGAGTAAAATTAATATAAAAAATCTCAATTTAAAAATTATTGAAATTTAGAAGAATGAATTATTCAACGGAATAATGTTATTCCTATTTTCAATTGTAATTTTCTTTTATTTGGATCAAGAATTTACGATATGAAATGAACGATATTTCGCTTCGTCGCTACGTCTGAGTTGTGTATGGCTAAAAAGTTATATCGATAAATCATTTTTACTTAATAACATAAACAACTTACATTTGATAATCTTCCAAAAGTATTACGAAAATTTGATTGCAAATACCACTGTGCTTATGAAATGATATCTATCGATTCTAAACGTAAATAGACTGAAAAAAGATAAATAAATTAAATTATATGAAACATTATTATCGATTCAAGAAAAAATATGTACTTTATTATCTTAATACAATGTTACTTTTTACAATATAATATTTTTACCGCGTTCGACTTAAGTCGAGAAAACATTTTATTCCATTCGACGTATGGAAAGTTCATAATCATTGTTATCATATTACACATTTAAATACAGCATTGACACAATTATTGTTTCTTTTTCTTCTTCTTTTTTGTCTTATTTTTTTCTCATTTTTTCATTTTTTGCATCTCCTATGGAAGGCATATACGAGTGACACGCGCTTTGGTGAAAGTTCTCCTTCGAGTTTATATTTAATTTTACACTTCGCATAAATGCACGATTATATACTTACGTATATATAAATTTTTTAAAAAGGAAGTATCCCCGACATGAAAACCTATACAATCCACGCACAGAATGTTTAATTAAAAAGATGAAAAATCCCGTAGTAGAAAAATTTATCTCGTAATAAAAAAATTTATTCTTGTCGGAGGATAAAATTACCGGGAGCAAAAATATAAATCACTTGTGTGTCTCACAAGAGATTACGGATAAGATCTTTCACAACTTTTTCTTTTCTTCCTCATTAGTATTTATTCTTTACATAAATCGTTTCTGTTTCTTTTTCCGATAGTATATATCTCGTTTTTGTTCATTCGTTCTTCACTTTCTTTTTTTCGTTTCACGAGCTCTGCCATCTACTTGTAAAGCAAAAGAGCCAGAATTATCGAATTATGTGCTTTCACCAAGTGATTTGGTCGAATTATCTTTGCGTATAGTGTTTTGAAATATATTTTCATTGATTTGATACGAAAGTTAATATAATTTTCCAATAAAAATTCCGCAGTATTACAAAATCGTATATATCTATTTAAAATTAAACATATTATAGAAAAGAATAAGAAAATTATTCTAATGCATTTCAAAAAATGGCGCATTTGTGCATATATATGTATATATATATATATATATATATATATATACATATAATTTAAATTAATTTGTTGGAAATTTATGATCATCGTTAATCGTACAAAAAAAATAGTAGCCAGAAATATCAAATAAAACGATATCGTCTATCGTAATCGTACTTTTCTATATTTTAATAATGTATCTCGTCAATTGCTTGAAAAAAAAATCTTATCTTATCATTTTATCTATCTTCAATAGAAAACAATTATAAATTAGTTATATGATGGTCTTCGCTGAATATATGTTAATCCTGAAAAACTTATTTATTTATTTTTTTTTCCTAAATACAATTATTCGCTGATTTAACAACCATTTGATATTTTACATTTTTTGTTTTAGGTTTAGGTACATTTGCAATTGTCCTGGTATGCATTGGAGCAATATTTTCAACTATGACGTTATACTTGGCTATAGATGCTACTTACAACGTTCTTTCGCAAAAAGAAACGGTTCTTTACAAATCTAATGTCATTAGCATTTTCTCGATATATCCGATAGCGAGTATTTGCAGTTTGATAGCGATAGCGATGCCAAGGTATAGACGATAACGTTTTATTAATGTATTCCATTAATTTATAATTGAGCACTATTTTATTATAATTTATTAATTTCTCATTATAATAATGTAGCTTTTAAAAACTAAACGTCGATAGACGGACAAAGTGACAGATAAAATAAATGTGTGCGTGAATAAGAGAGCTCGAACTCTCTAAATGAAAAATTCTTGTTACTCGAGAGTCTATTTTATGATGACAGTCGCCTAAAAAAATGTCATTCGAAAAATCTTTTCGGTCGACCTTTCTTTCCAGCACGAGAATTGCGAGGTGGAAGGGGGGAAAAGGGAAAAAAAGGAAATAGGGATGACGGTGGGACATTTGTCACGAGAGTAAGATTCATGAATCCTCTTTAACAGTTCTTTCTATTGTTCTATTTTAGGGCACAATTATTATCGGAGGCGGTCACTCAAGTTTTCTTGACAGTGTCTTTTTATCGTCTGTATCTTCTTCTTATCGATGTTGGTCGTCGAAAAATAACAAAAGCGCCCTCATTAATGTTGAAAGTTGGCCCTTGCTGTTGCTGGCCATGCTTACCCTTTCCTAATCTCGATATGATAGATTCTCGTTTAACTTGGATTCGATTGATTATTCTTCAACTTCCTATTATACAGGTATATATTTGTGCGTCGTCTATCTTGTATTTCTTTAATCTTGAAAATTCTTTTTCAGGGTTTACTATACTTCATCATGCTAATTATGGCTTTGGACGAACGATATACATTACCAATGTACTCTGAATGGTTTCAACCATTCATTGTGATTAGTATACTATTTGCATTGTATGGTTTAACGATCACCACAAAAAGTCTACATGCCGTAGCTCCAGGTATATCCTTCTGTTATTCACGTATGCGTGTGTTTGTGCGACGATGACGAAATTTGAGGAACGATTAGTCGACCACACGCGTGAAGACAGGAAGCAATTTTTAAATAGGGTGGAAAAGTGGTGTCCGATGTTAATGGAAATAAATGCTTTTTCTTTTTCCAACAGAAGCCAAACTGAACTTTAAGACTATGGTGTCTCAGATGGTCTTGATGTTTTCCAAAGCCCAAGCTGGTATTATTAGGATTCTCATTTATACCGGCATCTTTCCTTGCAGGCCACCATTGTCACCGAAAATTTATTCCAATGGTAAATTTATTACATAATAACTATGTAGGCGATAGTCCATTGGAATGTGGACGAGAAAAAATGAACAGGCTAATGAAACTGATAGAGAAACGGGAAATCGAATGATCGATTAAGATATTCTATTGAGTTAGCCAATAAATAATGTCAGTATTTTTTATTGAAAATTCAATTGAAAATTCAGTTGAAAATTCTGATGATAATAATAAAGATAATATCAGACTTATCAGATAATATTATTATTTTACTATTTATATAATATCAGATTTTTCAGATAGTATTCTTTTGCTATTTCAAAACTTTTTAACGTTAGTATATTTTCATATATAGTATACTTTCGTAACGTTAGTATATAGAAAGAAAATCGAGCTTGTTAGAATTTGTCGCGAATCTTTCGTTTCTGATAATCGCCACTTTCTCTGACTTGTCCTTATTTCAGTGACGCAAAATACCCTGATGCTAATCGAAATGCTGCTGCTCTGTGTTGCGGCGAGATATCTTTATTATGTCGACCTGGAAGGAAAAAAAAATTCGTTGACGACAGATCGGCCAAAAGACAAGCCGCACAGTATGACGAATAACAAGGACTTACCTGAACAAGTTTCAACAAAGATCGCTATTGTGTATAAATCCTAAATAATAAGAACAATCTTTCTTTGTTTCAAGAGGAATAGAGAGAGAGAGAGAGAGAGAGAGAGAGAGAGAGAGAGAGAGAGAGAGAGAGAGAGAAAGAGAGAGAGAGAGAGAGAGAGAGAAAGAGAGACTTTTTTTAAATCTTTTAGCCGCTGAATATGCAATTCTTCGATCGAATCTTACCTTGGAAAAATTCTTACTTTAGTGTCGTTAGTATTTCTTCTACATAAAAATAGATGCACTTTTTTTTATAGATTGTTAATAATTTTTACTAAGTAGTTGAATTTTTATTAAAAGACAAATAAGTGATCTTCTATAAAAAGAAAACTTATAGGCACGTTCCTATATGACAAAGTAAATTATTTCTTACTTAGCAAAGCATATACTGATGTTTATTAATCTTACCGAGATAATTTACAATTAGTACGAAACCTATAAAAAGAAAGAGATCCCCTAAAAGATGAATCGTATTTATTCCATTTTATACTTCCTTTTTATACTAGATACACTTTTTTATAGTACTGGTAAAAAAGAGAAGAAATAGAAAAAATGTGTGATACCTAACGATTAAGGAAAAAAGCGACGATCTGTAAATTATTATAGAATAATGCCTATATTATAATAATTAATAAGTCTTGGTAAAAAGCAAAATTGTCCATTCAAAAAATAAAGGGAGATAAAATGTTTATATTCTCCAGTACGAAGATTATCGCGAAATAAAAAAAGGAGAGAGGACTCGCAGCCAAATGTTTTTCGAGTTTCTTCTTGCAGACGAAAAGAAAGGATGGAGATACTTAAGTACTTGGTGACGGATGGTGAAATTCGAGAATATAACTTTGCATTATCAGTTGGAGAACTTTCGGGGTCTCGCGTCCTTGAAAGGAAAAAAGTCTGAACTCTGATGTATCTTGACGAAGGAGCCAGGAAATGGCGTATAAGATAAATGTAGAACTTCTGATAATGCAGCCACTTCTTTGGCCATTATCTCCGACATTACCTTCGAGCTCGACGATTGGATTTATTTTATTGCCGACGAAAGTTTATAAGAGAAAGAGAGACTCGACTTTTAGCGAGATTTTGTTTCTTTCTTTTCGTCGAATGCTCATCCTTATTTTAAAACTTTATAACCTTTGATATCATACGTTTTAAAGTGGCTTAATACACAAATATACGAATGTTGTAAATAATTGTTTAATAGTAATATATCATAGTATAATATGGAGTATAATAATATATTATAATATGGATTTGAAAGGTATATTTAAAATATATTTAATATAGATTATAATATAGTAATATAGTATTAGATATATATATATATATATATATATATATATATAATATATATAGATGACAGTCAAGAAATTATTTCATATATTAAAATTAGAATTCAACTACATATCGTGTCTTTAAGCATGCCGCAAGGAAAGATTTTCCCGATAGGCATAAAGATCTTGAAAAAAGAAGATAGAGAAAGAAAGAGGGAGAGAGAAAGAGAGAGACAAAGAGAGACAAAGAATATATATGCGTATATAAATGATAGGAGAAAAGCATCGAATTCGTTTTTACCCAAAGTTCTTCGATTCTCCAAGCTCGAATAGAACGACAGAACATGGTAAACGTTTATCGTGAAGCATCTAAAAAGAGAGAAAGGAAGGAAAGAGAGAGGAGGGGGTTGGGGAAGGGCAGAGGACGTTACACGGCGGTCCTCAAGTATACCTTGTACCCCCTCATTTTTCGAGCGATTTGAAAGGACCACTACCTACCTACCTGCAGAGTCTGACCCACGAAAACTACAAAACGCGTTCTCCTCCTCTTCCTCCTCTATTTCTTCTTCTTTTTTCTTTTTCCATCTTTCTTTCAGCATCTTCCTCTGTCTCCCTCTCTCTCTCTCTCTCTCTCACTCTCTCTCTCTCTCTCCCTCTCTCTTTCTTTCTCCCTCTCATTCCTCGTTCAGCAGCCGCGAACCCTCTTCTTTTTTCTGCTCCGTGATCACGATCGAGCTTTAGAGGCATAATAGATTTAACAGTTCCCTTCGTAGGATATTGGTTTAAAGGGGGTAAAGAAATTTCTTCTTCGGTTCGTTTCACCTTCTCTCTTCAACCTAGTTCCAAGTATCGCGGCTGGACCAAGTTGATTTTTCTTCGGAAATTTGTCGCCGCCGAAGGGGCCCTCCGTTTTACGACGTCCCTTTTTCAAGGATTCCTTGCAATCTTTCTCTTTCTCTCTCTCTCTCTCTCTTACTCTTGCTCTCTATCTCTTGAACCAAGCAATATGATAGATGCCGCTGTGGGCAATTTGAAGAATCACAGCATCGTAACTCCAAAATAATAGATTGATAATTCAGTGCGGGACTAATTAAGGCAGCAAGGGTCTTCGAATCTATAGGCCAAATTGTTTCCTAACGTTGAGATTCCTTCTCTCTCGGGCTTATTGATCTCGAGACTAAATAACCTTGAGGGCCGAGACAGCTCGAAGAGGTCTTTTTGCGAAGGTGGAGTAGAAAATAACTGACAAAGGTATTTTGCTAGCTAATGAGCCGGCGAATCTGTCGAGGCTTTAACGTAATCATTTTTCTGATATATAACAGACATTTATTATTATTTCATGTGTGTAAGTCAAATTGTAAATGAGTTTTGCAAAATTTATTGACACGTGCAATTAATTTTCTTAATTGATTTTAGGAATTAGAAAGAGAAAGAGAAGGATGTTTCGTAAAAGTTTGATGAGCTTTTCAAAGTAGGTATTCAAAATACTTGAGGATTTACTCGTCGATTTATCTGGAAGTGCCACTTCGTAGTTACTCCAGCGTGAGGATAACTGTCATTATCGTACAGGCTACTGTTGCTGCTGGCTCTCTTTAGGATTTTCAGGATCGTAGAGAGAGAGAGAGAGAGAGACGCATAGCCATGTGCTGCACGCGCGAGAAATCGGAAAACGCTTCCCGTGACCGTCGACATATGGCACGCGGCTAGACTTTATCTTAAGGAGAAAATATACTTTCGGAGGCGAGCCTTCCGTGAGTCTTGGAAATATTGGACCTGCTGAAAGAAGATTCCATCCACCTTTTTGTACTATTTTATGAGAAAAGAAAAAGAAACTTTTTTTTTATGATATTTTGATTTTCTTGAATTTTTCCATTTGCATATATAAACATTTGAAGAAACTTATTAATATCTATAATAATATTTATGCAATGAATTGTATGCAAATTTAAATTATTTATACCTAATATCGAAAAGAAAAATTTCTAGGAATCATCGATTAGATTCACAACGTACAAAAGCTTTAAATCGAATGAAATGTATAGGTGATAATTAAGCTAACAATAAGATAGAAAAAAGATTATAAGGAATGGGGGAGGATGAGAGAAAGTATCTTGTAGTAAACCGCAAAGATTCATAAAGTAAAGAAAATTTTCTTCGTTTCTTTTCTTCACCCTTGACTATTACTTAATTTACATCTCAGTGGTTACCCACGAGGATGCTTGCGGTTCATTCGAAGATGTTTTTGCAGCTTTCGTGTACTTTACGAGTTGTACGCTCGAAACTTATCTTTCAACGGCAATTACTTGTCTCGGCTCCAAGCAGTTTCTAAAACGACTTCGTATAAAGAATAATGGGCGTTCGTGCAGGTATCGGTCATTAGCTGTTGTACGTTCTATCAGCTGACACCAAGAAACACCAAGAACACGTGCATGAAATTAACCACGAAAATTTCAAATGCTTCGTGTATAGTCATCTCGCGTGCATACAGTTTATAAAGAAAGGAAAAGGACAGAAAAATATCCTGCAAATTACTTTGATTTTGTTGTATAGAAAAGAAAAATTCAATTTCGATTATGGACAAAAAAATTATTTGTAATGCACAGAAATAATTTATTATTTATCTAACAAAGGAGATATTATTTATTATGTTTAATAAATTTGAAAATCAAAGTATCATAAAAGAAGAAGATAGAAAGTTTTTCAAAAGAATTCATCCATGGTGAATTTGAAGATACTATCCTAGAAACTCATAAGATATAATCCAAAAGAAAATATTATAAAATTCGCATAAATTGCTCGGAGGCGATCATTATACTTCGCTTTACAACATTCATAATACGTAAATAACAACGTTGAAGAATTCTGTGGGGGCGTCTTGATACCACCCCAAGCGTTTAGCATATTTTATAAAAGGGTATAGAAGAAAAATAAAGTGAATAGAAATAAAAAAAGAAATAGAAAAAGAGAGAGAGAGAGAGAGAGAGAAAAAGGATGCTCGCTCCCGCTCTCGAATTAAAAATCAAGGATTATGATATTAACTTGAGAGAGAAAAGATGAAGTAGATGAAAAAGAAGAAGAAAAGCTGGACCATCGAGCAATTTTCGGGCAATTTTGTGGCCGACCGCCTTTCCCGCTGCTCCTCCTCATCCTCCTCATCCCTCTCATACTTCTCGTACTCCTTCGAGGCTCACCGAAGGGAAAGGAAATAATGACCAACGCCGTCGGCAACCATATGGTCGTGCGCAACAAAATGTTTCGAACGAGACTCCAAACGTTCTGCCTGTTAAGTATTGACGTACTCCAGATACCACAGCGTCAGCCTCTTCCGGATGATCAATCGAAAGCATCTAGGAAACAAAGAGAAATATTTCTTTCTTATTCGATTTTCTATTAATAATATTTATAATATAATATAATTAATTCTAAAATATATTTATAATATAATATAATATAATTATAAAATAAATTTATAATATAATATAATTAATTTTAAAATCAATCTTAACAAGTAGAAATAGAATTGATCAATCGATAAAAAAATTTTATATATTTTATTTTTCTTTCAGAAAAAGAATTTTTTTCTTAATACTTAATAAATCACACTAATTTCTTTAAAAGCTATCCGACCTACGTTATCTATCTCTCTTCTTCACAAGTATAACTCAAAATGACTTGGAAGCATTCGAAAAGTGAAAACTCGAGGCTCACTCTTAGGTATCAAGCAATTAGGAAGTCCGAAGGTATACCGCAACAAAAGAAGGAAAATAAGAAAAGCTACTGTGAATTAAATAACGTGTCTACCCCAACTATTGACAAAGAGAAAAAGCCAAAAAGGAAAGTTCTTTTTGCCACCTAAACCAAAACCAGTAGTTTAGTTCTAGCCGCTATTCAAGAAGGACAAAGAGAGAGAGAGAGAGAGAGAGAGAGAGAGAGAAGAAGGAGAAGAAAACCATTAGATTTACAAGAAGGCAACTGTTCAAAGAGAAAAATATTAACTTTAGTGAAGAATTTTGGAATCATAAATGAAAAAGAAAATCAACGACTTGAGATTTCGTATGATTTAAGATGAGTCAAGTTTATTTTAACTATGAGTACGATCAACAATTCACTTGTTATATGTATATTAAAATATGATTAAAAATTATTTATTTCTTAAATATTATAACATAAATTCGTATAGATCTATGGATCAAAATCTTGAAGACATTTAGACGAATTGAAACAAAGTATTCTTGAGAAATCCTGTTGCAATATCTGTATATATATGCATGTGTGTGTGTGTATGTGTATATATATATGTATATAATTGGAGATGTTAGAAGGATGAGAAGAGAAGAAACCTTGAAAGCAGTATCCTCTGCTGGTAATAAATCCTGCTTTTAGAGAATTTGTCAAGTTAGAGGGTATCGTTGGATACAGAAGAGAGAGAAAGAAGAGGATACGTAAAAAGGATCTTAGATGTTCAATAGCGATTCGGAAATCTTCTGGTTACCACCTGTCCTCTTCAAAGGAATCGTTTAGAGAAAAATTTTCTTCCTTTTTTTTTATTCTTCTTCTTTGCTAAAAGTTTTTCATGGGAGAGAAAAAAAGAGACAGGATTTAATGGTAAGAATGAAAATTTGTCGCCGCGGCACATTTGACGCGAGAAAAGCAGAGAGAGAAAGAGAGAGAGAGAGAGTGAGAGAGATTGAGCTATTTTGTAAAGGGAAAGAAGAATTTTCTGCTTTGTTAGATACTTTTAAAGAGTGAAAGTAGAAAGGATCCTTCGTAGAAATGTTCCCAGACAAATTATTTTCCTAGGATTATCCATAATCAATTTTGCGCTAAATTTCGTTTCAACTTTCTGTGAAAAGTTTGTTTCTTTGTTAAGCTGAAACTTTTGATTAGTTTGATCGATAAGTTTAGATATTTTTTGTGGAATTTCAGATGCATATTAAAACATTTGTTGAATTGTTTTTTCTTATATCAATAATTTTATTAATATATTTTTTTTTTAGATCGTTAAATTGTTCTTATTTTAAACTTCATTCTTTTATTCGTAGATTAAAATTACAATGATATTACAAATTCATCTTCATCTGTTCGACATCTCGTATTTTGTTGTTATTCCAATTTTTTTTCTATATTTCTTTCCTTAAACTATAATTTTATTTTTATCCAAAAACATTGTAGCAAATAATCTTCTTTTTCTCGCCGGATCTTTCTGAAGAATTCCGACTCGTAGGACGAAAGAAAATATTGTTTTTACTTTTATCTTGAGCACGGAATATCCAGTTTCACGCGAGGAATAGCCGTACGTGGACGGAAGAACAAAAGAGAAGATCTTTGAGAAGAAAACGCGGACAGAATTTCAAATCTTTAAACGGGAAGAGAAAGAGAGAGAGAGAGAGAAACAGAGAAAATAAATGTTCAGGAGATTTTTTTCCACCGATATGATAAGAAAGAAAGAGAAAGAAACTAAACTGAAAAAGATGGACGCGATCTTACGGAAAACCGAAAGCACGTAATCCTTCGTAGCGAGGATTACGATCGATAAACAAGAACGCTTACGAGTGGAGGAGACCCGTGAATACACAGAGACGAATCGTGCAGGAGATCTTACAAGACGATAGAAGAAAAAGAGAGGGAAGAGAGAGAGAAAGAGAGAGAGAGAGAGAGAGAGAGAGAGAAGAATGCGTGGACAGACAAACCGTTCCGGATTATGGATCCTACGAAAACACCTCATACCTCTCGTTTCTACAATAAAATCCCTTCGGAGCGGATTTTGACGGGTCCGAAAATTCTAAGCAGCACAAACACTTGCGTCGTTTTCGAGCAAACCAAGAGGACAACAATCTCATAATCTCTCATGTTTTATTCATATGTGATATAATTGAATCGTGGAATTTCTTTTTTCTAGTAGCGCGTTACGTTTATAATTTCGGCTTAGAAGGATTTTATTTCAATTTTATAATGAAATTTGATTAAAAATATTATTTACTTAAATATGTCGCAATACGTTATCATGTCGCAAGAATCCTATCGTATATTATTTCTATACAATAAATAATTCATATCGGTTCTCTCAAAATAGAGTCGATCCTTCGAAAGAGAAAGATCGATGAGGAGGGCCGTTATCCTAAAGCTTAGGAAAATCTCTATCCAACTTTATTGAATATATAGAATAGAATCGCGTATTCCTTTTGCATAGGGGATCGACCATCTCCAGGGATTCCCTTCACTGTCGGGATGAATTTCCTTGAAACACGTGACAACGCGTGTCAGATACATTTATCGTGAACAATAGAAATATTGCAATTTGAATAGTAAATATTTAATTTTGATCTTTATTGAAAGATAAAATCTCGTGTGAAAGAATGATTTCGTATTTCTTTATGTCAATAATAAATTTTACAAATAATCTATTATCATTTACCTCAGTTTTTAATTCGTTCAAATTATTTCCTATATCTAAATGAGGAAATAACAAAAGTACGGAATGTACATGGTGTCAACATTTCTAATTCTGTTCCTGTAGTCCTGTTTCTTATCTAATGAAAATCCATACAAATCTCAATGCAATTTTTGAAATAAAACTATTGTCGTTTATATAAAATTACTGTCGTGTTATATAATAATGATTTCAAGAATGCAAAGAATTAATCATCTTCCAATTGATAATTGTAAACAATTCATTGGAATAAATAGATAGAAGCGCTAACGTGAAACATCTAACATGATAAAGCAGAGTAGCAGAGTCCAGGTGTGAGAAAAACTCTGGTACAATAAAATGTCATTCTCCATAGAAGTTTGTAGATCCAAACTGAGCGCCACCCCTAAACGTAGCCTAGATGAATGGATCTCTATTCGGTAGGCCTTTTTCTATTGCCATCGGGCATAAACCGGCCGTTTCAAAGTCTATGTCTCTCCCCTCTCTCTCTTACTCTCTTTTCATGTAGGGATGAAACTCGGCTCGTTTAACGTCACGTATATTTCACCCCACAATCAGACAGCGAGACAAATACCCTTATTTGTACACATCCTGTGCATTGTGACGTAGAACGGAGCGCACCCAGAGAATTCGACTTCCGGTTGAATATATATTTCTATCCTTTTTTCTCTTCTCCTATACTTTCCAAACCTTTATTTTCGGAAGCTGGGTGGAGCAAAATATCCTTGGACCATTTTGATCATTTACTAGAATTTCGATCATTCGATCTTATTACGTATTTCTTTTTTATTTCCTTTTCCTTTATTCTTTTTTTTAGAAATTTTCCAAACCCCGGATGTTAATTGAGTATGTAGGAGTTTTTAGACGCTAAATTTGTTTAGATATTTAAAATACGAGGAAACAGACCTTTTTCTATTTGTCATCCTGAAAGAAAGAAATGAGATGATTAGGGACAGGTTTGTATTTTAACTGTAGTGAAATTCTAATAGCTTTCTCCTAATTTCTAAGAATTAGCACGTTGAAAAAAGGCCTTTTTAGCATTTTAGAACTCTCTCTCTAAGTTTGCTTCAAAATGTATTATATATATATATATATATATATATATATATATATATATATATATATATATTATATGTATTATATATATTTATATATGTATTATATATATATAATATATATATATATATATTATCGAAATATACTTGATATATATATTCGATATGTATATTTCGATGTTTCAGAATGACTTCATGTTTGATATTTCGTTAGGACAATGCTGGTTTTATTGTTATTAGGAAACGCTTTTTGCTGTTGAAATTAGGAATTTTAGAAGAGAATGAAATGTGTAGAAGAAAAATGAGAATTAGTTTGGAGAGATATTTACTTTTTTGTTAGGTTTTTACTTTCGCATCTAAAAGAAATAAAATTTCTGGACCACATGTTGGAAACTTTAGATAATTATAAGTAGAAACGTATATTCATAGTACGAGCGTATTAGAAGGAGACTTTTTTCGATTCATAGTCAAGATAAGTAGGGAATTAAATTTAAAAAGAAAAGAAAAAATAAAAAGGGAAATTTTTATAAATGATCTTTAAAATAGAGAATTGCACGTTACTAGTTGAGAATTCTATAATAGTTTTATTCCAGTGGTATAGGAAGAAAAAATAATGTAGCATTAGGGAGAACATTGGGATAGGTACGGTCTGACTGTACAGTACGGTCAACCATATGCCGAGGGACGAGTTCAGGCTAGAAATAATTATAAGGGATGCTATAGCAGTCTGCGAAGGGTGGGGGAGTGAAAATAGAAGTAGTGGGGAGACCGTAACCTATATAAGGAAGCTTCCAACGATGGAAGGGTCGCAGTTGGAAGGAATTTTTCAAGAGCATCGTTTCCAAACGTGTTTTAACAGATTCGAATATTTCGAGGTAGTGAACTCGTTAGAAAAAATTTATTGAGTGTGAGAATTAAAAAATTTAACTCGACATGGAAAACGTTTCATGGCTGATAATTTTAAGTTTGTGCGCGAGTCTCGTTAATTGTTTGGATCTCGGTCCGGTCGTTAGGATCGCACAGTGTAGATCACAGTGTCTTAAAAGATATAGCACCGATGGAACGTGCGATTGGTTCTCGAGTCGACCAGAAAACATTTGCAGTGAGGTAATATCTATATTATTATATCTTTTCTTAATCTAAATTCTAATATCTTTTCCATTTATTTATTTTTTTTTATTGGATACATATATAATTTTGTTTTAAAAAAACGTAAGCTCATATGAGAAATTCGAAATAAAATGAAATGTAATATAAGTATATCCTTGCTTAACTAGAACGATATCATCAGCGCCCTCGTGATAAAATTAGATTACCTTAAAGAAAATAAAAGTAATTCCGTAACAAGTGTTTTTCATGTTTCAAGACCAACGTCATCCCTCTTATTTACGAAATAGATCAAAGTATGCTTATCTCAAGAAAATAGGAGAAAATAGGATGTCTAAAGTTAAAAATAAAACGAAAGGAAAACAATTTCCAAAATGTTATAATGAAGAAGTACTTACTTTTCGATCGTGTTTGAAATCGAATAGGGTCTCTCAAAAGGATGATAAATCTTTTGGTGTTCGGTTTTATGGGGCGTCATGGAAAATCATGATGGTTCTATGACTCTCCCTTATTTTTAGTAAGAATAGTCATTGTTCCCCTATCGATGAACAGATGGAAATCTCGATTAACGAAGGGCTCGTACAATAATAGAAAATCTAGTCAACGATCGATCAAATATCGATCAAAAATCTAATCAAATATCGATCGAGACAGTTTGATAATATTCATCAAACGTTATCACGAATCATTACATTCATTTATAAATAACAATTCTTCTAAAGGTAGGCATCTAAAGGAATACTCTTCCTCTTTCTCTTTCGAATTAAAAGAATAAAAGAAAAAAAAAAGAGAGAGAGAGAGGAGGAAGAGGAATATGTCCGAGAGCGTTCATTAATTTCGAGGGAAATTGATGTTACTGTGCGTGCTCGCATGCGTTAAGAAGGTGCGACGACGACAACGATCCATTCATATTTATACTAAAATAGAAAGAGGGTTCTGCATTAGAATAACAATCGTAACCAAGAACGAAGAAGGCGATGCTTTAACGAGGGACATGTCATCCAAGCAAACCTACCCCTAAAACGCCCCTATAATGACGATTATCTCGCTATCCTTGCCAATTTTCACGGCTTTTTTTTTCGTTACGCCCTTCGTTTTCACCTTTTTTCAACCTATTTTATTTGTATAAATATTTGTTAAACATATTCATGATGGAAAAAAGAATAAGAATGCAAATAGATTACCTACATTGCATATAACCTGAATATTACAATAATAGTAATTACATTAAAAGTATAATAATATTTTATAACGATATTTCTAGTATTTTAGCAATAGTATTACTTATAAAAAACTATAATAATAGTAAGTTAATAAATAAAAAATAATAGTAAGTTAGTAAAAAACAATCGTGATGCCCCATGCTGTTTCATAAACATCCTCAATACAAAGTAAAGGGAGAGAGAGATGTGTGGGGGGAGGGGGGTAGAAAGAGTCTATAGCGTTTTCTAACGAAGAGTTCAAAGTCTCTTGGCGAGAGAAGAGGGACGTTCGGAGAGGAAAGAAATTGAGGAGAGAGGGTACCCCAATAAATATAAAGACAACAACGACAGTGCCTGTTAAGCTGGAACAGGTTGGAGCTAATTCGAGCCACCTTCCCTCTCCTCCTCATCCTTCTCCCCGTTTCTTTCCTCTCGATTTCGTCCTCTCTTTCCTTCTCAACAACCACACCGCTGATTCAATGGCCTGCCTCCTTTAAGGTTTCTTATTTCTTTCTTTCCTTCTTCAGGATTCTTTTACCTTACTCTTTTTCTTACATATTAGCTGTGTTAGGGCTTTTTACTTGCACGAGAGCCGATCTTCTCTTCAACACATTCTCTTATTTTTCTCTGTTACAGTGCTGGCAAAATTGCGAGGCCGTGGAAAAACGATGGGAGGAAACTAGTAAAACTATTTGCGAAGGCGAACACTATACTCAAGTATGCGTTTCTTTTATTTATTCTTACAAACTTTCCAATTGTCTGACTTTGAAATGAATGTCGGAAATTTTTGTGAAAAAGAGAAAGAAAAAAAAAGAAAAGAAACTGTTAAGGATGGGATGAGCAATGAAGTGAAAAAAGATCTCTTATGCTTGTCAAAAATAATCTCATGGGATTTAAAGAAAAAAAAGATCATAGTTGGTATGGAACCCCTGTTCGTAGGAATCTAAAGATCCTTCGATCTTCCGAAAAATAGACCGAGAGCATTCGAGCCGTTTGAGCGTTTAGTCTCGTGCTCTTAGAATCCTTAGAAACGTCTACCTGTCGATTTTCACGGAAGATCGAACGTACTTCAGTAGAAAATCGTTTACGAGAGAGATGCACGATCTTTCGGAAAGATGAAAATTTTTGGCTAAAAGCTTAGTCCTACTTTCTTTTTTCTTTCTTTTCTAATCTCTTTTTCTGTTATCTCGAATACGAAAACTTTTATAAAATTGTTAAATTTCTTTCTTTAATGCATGATTCGTTTGAAATTTTTTAGAGGAAACGATATTGTTCTAAAAGTAATAGAAAAATTACTTTATTCCTTTTTTTATTTTTTATTTGCGAATTAGATGATCGCGCGCATAATAAGGACTACGTAATGTTTTGTAAATTCACAATCATATGCATTTAAAATAATAAAATTGGAAAATTTTGTTCCTACGAAAATAATTATACACACATTTGTATTAACAAATTATATTATACAACTTATATAATTATAAAATTATTATATATTAATAATATATTAATTATAAAATTATTATATATTAATAATATATTAATTATAAAATTATATATATTATTATACAACTTATAAAATTATATTATACAACTTATATAATAACAAATTATATAATTACAGTGTCCAGCTTGTCAGATAGCATGTTCCTATCGAAAAACGAGAGTAGCAGAAAAGTATCTCCCCTCGATGTTACCAGCACCAAAAAAGGGTCCAATAAACTTGGACAATTTCGATGTGGCCATAGTGATGCGAAAAGTACATAAACAATGGAAAGACACGGGTTATTATCCAGGTGGAAGAGTACCAAATCTCCGACCAGACACTTGGATAATCGTTGTTACAGAACAAGGTATGAAGCAATACAGTTGGCAAGAGTGGGTGCCTACTTTGGAGTGTTTGAAGGAAGGATTATTGTACGAGGCTACTGTGTCGTGGAAAGATGTATCGATACAGCTTAGAAAGCAACAAGATCTTGAACAAAAGAGATTCAATGATAGAGTAAGACAATTCTTTCTTGAAAAATATGGTGAAAAAGTTTTAACAGAATGGAGGAGCCAAGAGGATTCACAAATTTCCGAAGAAGTCTTTAGGAGATTTTTCTTCAGAAGGAAGGACGAACGTAACGATGAAGTTCTAGAAGCCGATGGTAGTCCATCGACTAATGGCAACTCCTTCGAAGATTTAGTCATCGAAAAAGATGGGTTCTCGAAAAAAAAGGAATCATATATAGTATCCTGGGAACCAGAAACTGGAGGTCTCATCGGCAATCAAGTAACAGATTCCAACTCGGTTCAAATCTCTCTTTTTCCTGGTACCAAATATCTCGTTAGGATAGCATCGAACGAAGGTCCTGGTAGTTTCCCCATCGAGGTCGATACCAGGCCGGGTTCCATCCAAGTCAAACGAGTGAAGAGAAATTTCCAAGATTTATATCCCTGGGATGTCTCTGCTGCCTGTATCTCCGCCGTGATCATAATCTTTGCTATTATTATCGCAAAGTTTTTAAGAAAGAAGAAGAAAATAAACGTCGAAGACGTTTAAATATAATAATTTTTTCTTTACTAAGGATTTGGTCAGACCCAATTGACTTTATTGTCGTCGATAACGCGATAACATATTTGGGATATTTAAGTGTTGCATGTGTCTTGTCGTTTGTCGACAAGCTGAGACTATATGATAAACAGCAGTGAACGTACAAATATTACTCAGGAGATTTAGAATAGAAAAATGAGATATTTTTTTACGTCGTAGATTATAATAGATAATGAATTGATCTTATTCAAGTTTGCAACGAACAGACTGTATAAAAGAGTTCCTATGACGTAGACAAGAAATCTGACACTCGTTGTCAGTGCATCAAGCTGTGTATTTATTTGTACATAATCAATATAATTATTATGTAAATAATTTCAGAAATATAGAAACTTTGACTGTATGTTTAAATTTCTAGAAGTATAAGAAATTATTACATAAGAAATTTGTAATTATTTTTATTTATAATATATATATATATATATATATATATATATATGTTTGTATGTATATAAATGGCAAAATACATGTAATAATATCGGAACAATTATAAAAATTCATATAGTTGCTGAAACGGCAAATGATTTAATCATATCAGAATAGATCGAAGAAGATGATAAACGTTTTCAGGATTGTTAAGCGAGTTCATCGACCCTTCCTGAACGAATAGTAAAATCCAGTGGAGTCGACGACACGTTTCATATAGAGATAGACACGCGCACATTCGTACGATAACGGACACACGCTTATTCTTAGGAAAGTATGCCGTGACCTCGAACAAGGTCCCGTTATCCAAGGCAAAGCCTTGATCGTCTTCGTCCTCAGTCTTGACTCGGTAGTCAAGCAAAGATGCTACTTCCTATTCTTGCTTGTTTAAGCCTCTTAATTGGTCACCGTGAATTTGTTCCAACGAACAATGGAATTATCATAGGGACAACAACTATTTTTGGACTTGTCACGTTACCTTATGGTTTTGCTGCTGGACCTAGGTACGTTCGATACATTTCTAACATTTAATTTCTACTTGTTGTGAGGAAAAAGAAATTTAAGAGGATTAGGATCGTTCAAAGCGGTCTGTGAAAATATTTTTAAATATTTTTATTAATTAAAGATATGTTCCAAAATGGAAGAAACAAGCTTGTGAGATTCCAGCGTCTCAGCATCCAAATTCTCATTACGTTTGTGACGAAGCTGGTGAAGTGAAATGTTTGCTAGGTAAGTCATTATTTTTAAATAGATAAAAAAAGTACACGATACCTTTCGATAAATCTAACATAATGACCGATACGATAAAGTTATAGATATATCGACCACTTTTTAATTTATCATTTTAATCATAAATAGGTTGGACCGGTGATCTTTGTGATGTACCAATCTGTCGAAAAGGCTGCGATCCCCTTCAAGGTTTTTGTCGACGTCCAGGTGAATGCAGGTGCAAGATCGGATTCTATGGTGAGCTATGCGACAAATGTGTGGCTCTACCTGGTTGCCAGCATGGAAGGTAAACCCGCATACGTACATTGCTTGGTTATATGAACTTTCTCTTAAAAAAAATAATATTACTAAATGACACATACCAAACGATCTTTACTAATCCGTCCAAGTACTTTTACACAACAGATACTCATAGAAATCAAATCTCTCGTTGTCGACTTGTGATATTAATTTTCTATAACTATCGTGACCATCAATCGGGAAAGTAACTTCTCTTTCTAACGACGATCGATTGTCTTTATCAGGTGTAACGTGAGTTTCGAATGTGCCTGTGATCCCGGATGGAAAGGATTGTTCTGTTCCGAACCGATCTGTGCTCAGGATTGTTTATCGAGTCAAGGATATTGTAACAAGCCAGGAGAATGCAGGTATGTTCTACCGTATCATCGATCATTTTCTGTTGGTAATGAAGGTAGCCTACCATATCGGGAGAAGTCAAATATTTTTCAGAGCCTACTTTGCCCAAGCAAATATTTAACGTTCATGAGGAATTACAAAAGTGACAGTTGAAAAATAAATATCCATGAAAATTTGATATAGGTGCCGGTTAGGCTGGCAAGGACCAAAATGCAAACAGTGCGCTGTTTTACCAGGATGCGTTCATGGAACTTGTCAAGGGCCATTGGAGTGTCGATGTGAGCCTGGCTGGACTGGATTATTGTGTCAGACTCGTAAGTGATTTGTTTTTAATAATATCCATATTCCATAATATTCATATTCATATTCTCAAGATTATTTTCCTTTTGCATAGCCATCTGCGCGCCAGGATGTAGCAAGGAACACGGTGGATGTCGTCGACCTGATACCTGCAGATGTCGTGTCGGCTGGACAGGTAAAAATTGTACCGAATGCGTACCATATCCAGGATGTATGCACGGTTCCTGTAAAAGACCATGGGAATGTAGATGCGAATCTGGTTGGTCCAGTGATCTTTGCGACGAGAAATTAACTTATTGCGAGGATCATTCTGATATCTGTCGAAATAACGGGACTTGTGTCAGCATGACACCGGAAGACGGTGATTACAGGTATAATTGTATTTGTATCGATTATTCAATGTCATTGGAATTAAACACGTTATTACGTATTATCACAAACAGGTGTATTTGTCCGATCGGTTACATTGGCCGTCAATGTCAAATTAAAACGACGGTACCGTCTACCGAGTTGACACCTCCCATGCCGGATCCCGGATCAGATTTATCAATCGATCCGCAAAGAGTATCGGTCAAGCCTGAAACTGTTGAAAATGGAAATGTCAGTGAGGAAATGGAAACTGCCGAACCGCTAGGCCCTATAGTGATCACCGATCCACCTTCGACCATTGATCCTTCGGCAACAGCAGGAAAATGGCCGACTGAGTCACCAACCTATTCACCATCCATCGAAGACGATGAAGAAAACGAAACGTGAAATGCAATACTTTTGCCTCTTTATTTATTTATTTATTTATTTATTTATTCTTTTATTTAATCATTCATTCTCATGATTGCACACGCATACATATTTAGATATTATTTAGCTATATCCGATGTACCTACATATCTATATATAAAATGAAAGTTATATCAATTGACGTGGGTAAACGATAATACGATATAAGCTTTGTTCGAATAACTGTTCGGTAAACTGCGTGGGCGACGTGAGAGAGATCGTTCGAAGATTTTCCGCGTCCGCAATCGCTTTCTCAAAATTCGCTTGCATCGCGGACCATGATCGTTACTTTATCTTCGACGGCTAGGTTGTAAATGGTACATACATGTACGGTATTCAAAGGAGTACAACGCGCTGCAACGTTCGTCGTCACGCTTCAACGATCACGCTCTGCCGATTTAGCGATACGTACATAGTCAACTATAGCTATAGGGTGGTACATTTCAATGAATATACTTCAGTATTTTATTCTATTCGTCAAATTTAAAATGGTCATTTGGAATAGTCAAGAAGAAATTTGTACTTTTTAAAATTTGTCATACAAACATTTTTAAACATTTTCCTTTTCTCTATAGAAAAAGAGAGAGAGAATAAAAAAATAACATTAACAATTCGTTAATTTGATGAAATTATTCCATAATGAAAATGTATATTTTTACAAAAGTAAATATTAGTATAGGTAACATATAAAAGAGTTCCTACTAAAAAATGTGCCACCCAATATAATCGAAGCGTGCATCCAGATCTCGCTACCCACGTAATACTATCGACTTACATAACACTTTTAACCAAGTCGTGCTGGCACACCATGGTGCTGGTAATCGGAACAGAGGACCCGGCGCCTCTCTTCTTTCACCAGACTGGAATTGCTGCTTTCCACGCCCGAATAACGAGCAATGTCGAAGAATTAATGGCCACCTTGTTTATAACTGGAGCAATTTTTTCTCAAGTTAAGTCCTGATAATGTATAATACATATACTTTTCAATTTCTTAAATACTCGAGATCATCGTTATTTATTCATGAAAATTAAGACAAAGAAAACTATCAAGAGGAAAATTATTATTTTGAAATTTCAGAAATGCTACGAATTTTTCCATTTCTTAATTAACATAATTTTATATAAAATTTTATTTTAGGTTAAACGCAGAGAGAGAAAGAGAGAGAGAGAGAGAGGAAGAGAGAGTTTGAATATTTTTGAATGACCCGGAACGATAACGTTTCCCTTATTTATTTCGATTATGCGTTCTATTACGTAGAATAATGAGTCGATAAAAAAGATCGTTTGATAGTCCAAGTACTTGATACACACGAAATACCGGTTATGGCGTCGTTTTATCGATCGAACGCCAAGCATGCCAATGAGAATTCATTTCTCTTCCGCTTTCGCCAAGGAACGGTAGATTGATCGATCGACCAAGAGCGAAATAAACGATTTTCGATTATAGGATTCATGGAATACCTATATTTCAATCATGATCTTATCACATAGTATGTCGTATCCCAATCGATCATCAGAGTACTATCAAAAAGAGAAAGAAAATATAAGGATCTAGATCGATCGATACTTATAAAACATTGAATCGTTGAAGATTTTCCACGGAAAATTAATTTATGAACGATATATAAAAAATATATTTATTATTATAGATATAAAAGGAAAAGTGGAAAGTGCATCAATCGATAACGTAAACCGATTGGTTACTTCTAGAGCGAAACGACCTAGTTTCTATAACACGCACGATTCTAACGAATAACGACACACATTACGTATGTATCAGAAAACGAAGAACGCGTATGCAAGGAATGCATATATACACACACATATTTACATATACTTACATTAAACACCTTCCCTTCGAATATTTCCTTCGAGATGACAACATGAGAAATCGACTTTCGATGTTAAATTCATTGAAATTGGTTGGAAAAAAACATAAAAAATATACAAATTAGTACAAATGTGTTTGTATATATATCTATAATCAATATAGGTATTCCAATACGTATTCCAACATTATTTTTTTTTATATTTTATGAGATGCCACGATATCGTAAAAGAGAGAGACAGAGAGAGACAGAGAGAGAGAGAGAGAGAGAGAGAGAAAGAGAGAGAGAGGACTTTGTAAGTTGATTTCCCTTTCGATCAACTCGCCCTTCGAATTCCACCAGATCCCCTCTCTATCGATCTTTACCCTCACTTTTAGATCGATTAACGAACATAGTGAAAATCTACACGACTTCCAGCGATATTAGAGCGACGGAGGAGTAACCGTGAGATCTAGACTCACCTTTCGAACGATCGAAATCGAATTAATAGAATGCTTGAGCTTGGGAAACTTGCTCTTATGTCGTACTCATTATTTACGAGAAGCTGTATTGCGTATCGTTAGGTTTTATCTAGAACAATCGTAAAAGACAGAGAAATAGGATTAGTATTAGAGAATACAAGGTAAACTAGAATAAAAGAGGATCGTATCTGAATGAACGTGTTTATTATTGGATCAATGATGATTAGCGTTGGATTCTTTTATAGATAAATATGATCTACTTATGCTGATAATCGAAGTATAGATAACTTTTTTCTTCCAATTAGAATATATAAAAATCGGTCGAAAAATAATTAAAAACGCGAATGTATAAATTTTTTTTTCGTTTGAATTCGACATTAATTGATATTAATGACGTCATAGATGGAATTTAAAAAATATTTAACAGTAAAATAAGGCGTAGTAAGTTTGAATTTATTAAAGTTTATCGAGCGTAATTGCGTAGAACCTTCCATCGCATTGAGCTAATATTAAAATGGCATGACTTTTAATTCGTCATATACCAGTTTTAATGCAACAACTTAACGATTATTATCATTATCCTAACGAGAGGTTATATACCAAACTTACCTATAGATATATCTATAGATTACTACCGGGTAAAATGTATTTCCTGTTATCGTATGTGTGCCTTGTTGAATTATTTTGTCGTTCATAAATATTGTGTAGAATTCAGCAACTCCTCGATTAAACTCTCTTGTCTTCTCGTGATATTGATTACGATCGTATTAGAATCTTACTAACATGAGAGAATGGAAAGTAAAGGGACGCCGCGATAAAATGGAGTGCAACGAATTGGAACGGAACGATTCTAACAATAAATACGGATTCGATTAAACGCAACAAAAATGGGAGAAGCGTAAAAATTAGAAACAATGTCTTCGATAACTGAACGAGCTAATAAATTTTTTAAATAAACAAATACGTTGATTCAATGAATTGGATCAAATGAAAAGTCAATGTTTCATTTTTTAAATGTCCGATCTAATTCTTTTTCTTCTCCTTCTTCTTCTTCTCCTTTTCCTCTTTCTTCTTTTTCTTCTCTTTCTCCTTCTCCTTCTTCTGCTCGTTCTCCTTTTTCTTCTCTTTCTTCTCCTTATCATCATTATTGAAAATTTTAGATTTATGCAAGATTGTTATAGAAGTCAATGCGTTAACAACCTAGCATTATTTATTATATCTGTTGCAGGCTATGGAACTACCAGCATTATAATCGTTACGTAACTGATACGAATTATCACGTTCGTTAATCAACGTTTAAAGCAGAGATTATGCAATGCTTGCAATGTCGATCCTATCGATGCACTTTAATGTGCTCTCTAATAAGTATCGTTTTATCTTTTTTTTCACGGTCAAATTAATCTTTGATTATAGTTTTCTCTTTCCCCTATAGCTCAGGGATAGGATATATCCATATTATACTAATTTATCGACTAATAGGGATGGAGTGTTTTCCTCATAAAAACGACAACCTTGCAAACGAGGAAAAAAATCTGGACTGATTACTAGTGCAATTTCCCGTAGGAGGAACGAGTCCTTGGATAGACACGAATATTTTTTTCGTTAGTAATATGTCGTACTATTTTTTATATAGGTACCTACATACATATTCGTTATTGAGAAATCATATAAAAATAAAATTATCATAATTAGTATAATTAATTAATATTAAATTTCTCGACAGATTTGAATCCTCCAAAATCGCGTAATTAAAGATGAAATCGCTATAATTTATTGCTCCAAAGTATCTAATTATTTTTTATTAACTATCTATCTGTGTGTGTGTTTGAAAATAATGATCATTTATTTTTCAAACAATGACGCAATAAACATAGTCTTTGCATCGTGACCATTTAACTTTCGTAAATCGAAATCTACGAGTATTAATTTATTCGAGACTCTAACGCTGTTAGAAACATTACAAGAGATTTCATCAGATCGATTCTACGAATTCTAAACACTTTATAACTCTCGAATTTAATCCAAGATTAAAAAAAAAATACATACTCGAGTAACCGTAGTTACATTACGTTTGCTTTTGTTGTCTTTCACGTTATCTCAATAAAATATTAATTAATCTCTAATTATCCACGTAAGATCTATGGAAAATCGAAGATTTTTAGTTATTAATTTTTTTTTTGTGATAATGTGTCATCAATAGCATTCATCAATGAATGTTCCTAAAAGTTCTTAAGGTGAATTAAAATAATTAAAACAATTACCCAATTTTTTCTCGAAACTTTTCGGACTAGATTTTTATTTTTTTTCCCTAGATTGTAAAACCAATAACATTTCGTCCAGCCAAATAAGATCTATAACCTGAAGCGTTAAAAAAGGAAAAAGAAAAAAAGGTGAGCGAAGGAGAAAGAAAATACATCTTAATCGAGAAACAAGCCTCCGGCAAAATTCGAGAATCTTAAAATATCATAGACGTCTATAATTTATCGTAAAGAAGTTCTCTGTCATGGTCGCGATTCAGATAAACTCATACAAAACACGTTTGCCGTTAACCTTGCTATTGTTCCGCAAAGTTGACCCCATAGACGGTCAACGAGACCGTCGTTTAACAGGTTTCACATTAGAAAACGATAGACTTTGATAAAAGCCTACCAGAGGTAATTCAGACCTACCGTAGATCCATAGATCGATTTATTCACGTCGATTTCTTGATTTACGAACTACCTTATGGTTTTGTCATTACGTCACACCTACCGACGTCTCTTTCTCGCTTTAACGTGAAAGTAAAATAGAAATAAATTGTTTAATAAATATATTTATCCAAATAAAATATATAAATATATTTATTCAAATAAAATATATAAATAATATGTGCAATTAAATAAAAAAAAGACAAACAATAAAAATAACGAAACAATTTTTTAATCTTTTTATCATTTATTATACTTGCAAACTTGTATTAGGAGGATAATTGTTTTTATTCGAATTTTTTAATTTAAAAATTCATCTAATATTTTTCTTGTAATAAAATTTGCATTATATAATATTTACGATTAACAATTATTATAAATAATATTATTATAACATTGTTTATATAATATTTGATTTGATTCTGTAAGTGCACTTAACGAAGAAAAGTAAATTCACATACCACATAAGTATGATCCATAAAACAACTGACTTGTTTAGTGAGGTCAAATATGTAATAAATCAAAAATTCTCTTGGACGTATCTCGAGTAACGATCACGTGGCAAATGATCTCTTTCGTGACGAAAATCATATATATAGATAAACAATTAATACCTACGCACTTAACTCACTAACGGGAGTAAATATTGAAGAATCGGTTTTTTTCTTTTTTCTTTTTTCTTTTTTCTGTTTTTCTTTTTTTTGGTTTCTCTTTTTGTTACTTTCACCATCGGAATCGAGCGAAGTCCCGTCACCGTTAGAACCAGTTCTTCTGAATTTTTCAATTCCTTTGGACTCTGACTCAACATCGGCCGGAAAATATTTTACGAGTTAATTTAGGCTTTTTATAAATAATTAAATTAAAAATGTTTTTTATTATATACGAAATAATATATACGAAATATAGTCAATGATTAATTATAAATATAATATACGGAGTGCAATAAGTAATAAATGATTGAAATTGCGTTTAAACTGCATTTAAAAATTGCTGATGATCTAAAGAGTTACATTTGAATAAATCAGGCCTCTACACATTAAACATATCTGTCGATTATGCATTATATATTAAAAGGGTTAAGAATGGTATCATTTAATATTTGAGCCATGGAAAAATTCATTTACGTCGCTGATGTTCGAAACTGACAAAAAAATACATTCGGCCCAGAAAAGTCCTTGCAAGGAATGCAATGAATCGTTACATCATCAAGTTGTCCAATCTCCAAAAGAGAAAGAAAGAGGAAGGAGATAAGGCTTTTGAGATGACTCGTTTTCCACTAAATTCAAGTTGATCCAAATTGAACACGTTCGCACGTAGTCTTACGTAAAACGGATCTCAGATAGACAGAATTGACGATAGAATTCAACGTTCGGATATTAATTTGTTCGTTTATTTCTATTATTTTCATTTTATCTGACACTTGTATCAATACATCGAAGTAATCCATCGAATTGATGATTTTGAACATCGTTGAGATCATATCATTCTATTTAATCAAAGTAATTATTTTATAAAAATATAAATAATATCGTATCGCATTTTTTCATTTTAATAAACTCGTATATTTAAAAAAATATTTATCGAAAGATAAAATTTCTTTTTTCGCGGTGCAAAACGTTACATAATTTATGAATATAATATTGACAAGAGAATATATTTTTACTCGACTCGGTCGGAAGTTCGATATACCTTTTGTGGTTGTTTGAACCCACAATGATCGAAGTAACGGAAGTCGATTAAGAATATCGATGTTAATTTGATATCTTTGAAGGATATTTAAAATTTTGTTCTTTCTTTTTCGTATTAAATATCTTTCGTTATCGAGTTTATCGAGATTAGCTAGTGAGTCAAGTATTTCCTTCTTTATAATTCCAAGTCGATAGACTGGAAATCGATCGTTAGATCGATCGATAGGCTTAAAACTTATAATGATTATGACATCGTTAGCGAAATATTTTTACGAGTTGTTCTTTCTTTTGAACGTAGTTGTTCAGATGGAAAAATATTGAGCAATCTTGCGCCTGCGATTAATAAATAATTAATATCTGTTGGATAGTAGTGAGGAAGAAGTATGCAAGGTAGCAAGACTTTATGATATATGTATTTGTGATCATGGTTTGTTCGTTTATTAAAAAAAAAAAAAGAAAGAAATGAAAGGTACAAAATACCCATCGCAAGCTTTCATGCTAAATGCAAATACGTACTCGATTGATCAGTAGGAAATGATCAACTTTCTATCGATTAGTTTATCTCGTATTTGTATCTTATCTACATTCTCACTTTTGATTAATTTACCTTTTCAGTTTATTTAGTTTATATGAAATATTATACAAGATTATAATTTGAGAAATTATTTTCACACAATTCATATATAATACATCTAATAATTAATATAATTTTTGTATTTTCTACATTATATCTACATTAAAAATTGTGATTTTTGATTAAAAATCATTATAAGATAATACTAATAAAAAAGGGTAGGTAATATAAAAGAGTGTAACGTTCTCACCATGAATTCGCCAGAAATTCACACGTGCGTGACCAGATAAAAGTTAGCCGATACGGTTCGCCGTATTTATCTATATAATGGAGCATTCTCTCCATGAAAACGGATCTGGTATATATGTATATATCGGACAAGATTCAAAGTTGTCGTGAATGGTGCAAGCAAAGTAGCGAGCTAAGACTGCGACACACCTCCCTCGACCATTTCCGGTCTTAGATCGAAATATCGTTTATGCAATTCGATCTATATATGTACGTATGTATGTACGTATGTACATAATTACTATTTCATATTGAAATAATCGATATCCTATCGAAAAGAGATGATTTAGAAAAATAATCGATTGTTTCCAAGAAATCTTTACTATTCGATCCGCTCGAGAAATCTTTCGAAATGAAAGATCGGATCGAATAGTAATTAACGTTCAATCGAATAAATAACTTGTTTACTTCCAGAACTCTGAAAAGATTGAAAATGATTTTAACTCTTACATCAGAAAATCTACATAGATATGAGCAAATAATTGTATTAATCTTCTCATAGAAAAGGTGAAATATATGTAATCTCGAAATAAATCAGATGTATATTAGGAACGTCTTACGAAATCGATCATCGTCGTTGTATCATTGCGTGCTCGATACTCCATAAGAAATTGACAAACACACGCGACTAACAGACTCTTACACATCGCTGATAATTACATTTTGCACGCTAGTTAACGTTTGTTCTACCGAGAACGGAGAAGCTTTTAAACTAGGCCTGTCCGGGTCTAGAGATATGGCTTACTAATTCAATCGCAGATTTCGTGTCCGATCTGTCGAACTACATTTAAACATTTGTTCGAAACCAATGAACCATTAAATCTATCGAAAAGATTTTTGTTAGAATAATAGAATCAGAAAAGAAAATCCTGTATAATCATAATATAATTGATAAAATATCAAAAAACAATTATCCTTTCTTTTTCTTTTTCTCCTATTTCTAAGCACAAATTTTATTCTTTAGAATAGGATTACGTCAAACATGAATAACGTTACAGAATCTATGTATTATACATTCGTATCGGCTGACGTAGAAACTCTTATCTTTCTAAGTCTCCCACTTACTAGCGTGAGCGTATCGCTTTAGTAAGTCAGTCTCGTTCTTCGTCTTCTTTTACGATCGAGACACGAGTATGACTTTCTATCTTGACGTTCAAACGCGTCTAAATTTATCTGACTGTATATCATCGATTGTTTTCTTCCTTCTTTCACTACCCCTATAAAAAGAAAAAAAAGTAAGACAAAAAACAAACAAGTCGGTTTAGTCCGAATAGTTTCTTAAAATCTGCATCTCGACGCATAGAGACGAGAAAGAGAGAGAGAGAGAAAGAGAGAGACGTTAATTTCGAGGAATGCAAAGATCATAACCGATAATCAAACGTGTCCAGGTTTCACATTAAAGAACCTAACTTGATCACAAACTTCGAATTATATCACGCTTTCTAAATTTTTGATAACGAATTCTCTTTTTTTTTTTCTTTTTTACTTAATTATCCTATGCGATTACTATACTTGAAAGATAAAACATATCATAACAATCGATATAATGAACTTTAGAGAAAACTTATTATTTGATAAGAAGTGATAATTCAAATTTGTTGATCCTTCGATACTTTTCAAATTTAAAGATCAACCGGTTTTTTCTGATATTCTAATACGTTTTAAATCGAATAGTAATAGTAAAATTAATTACTTTTAGACACGATTCGTGATTAACTTATTTCTCGAAGAGTCTGATTCGACGAATTGACCGAAATAAATATATTCGCACAAATTCGCATGGTTATTTGTCGACGAAATCAAATTTCTTTTGTTTCTTCTTCGATCGATATTATTTGTAATAATTTTCATTAAACATAATCGTGACCAATTAATATTTGCTATAAACCACCATTCGTTGAAAGTTCAGTTGAAAAAAAAAAAGGAAAAGAACGGAAAATGTCATGTATGAGCTTAAAATCACTCTTCAAAATTAATAATTTATTAGTTTTATTTTTAGCTAATCAATCAAGAAAATGAAAACATTTTCAAATAGTAGTAGTAGTAATTGCACAGGATATTTGTAAACAATGGTACAAAAAATGACAGTTGTAGGTACTCAGCCAACATAATCGATATAATCGAATACTTAACAATACCAACATAATCGAATACTTTTATCCAAGATAACTAATTTACTCTTGCAGCACGATATTTTTTATCAATTAGCTATAAAAAGAAAATTAATTTCATATCTACCATTTTTACATTTAACACAAATAAACAAATAAAAGGTAAAGGAAAAGAAATGGAAAAAAGAGAATGGGAAGACGTAGATGTGATCGAGAAAAGAAAATCAATAGATTTACGATTAAAAAAGAATCGACCGATTGGTACTTAGCTCGTTCACGTATATGCATAAAATGGCTGATCGTTGACTTAGCTATGCAAAATAGTCATATGTGCCCATAAGAATCGATAGTACAAGTAAACATAATATACACAGGCACATGTGTGTATGCGTAATACACATCATCAAAAGCAATACACGTTTATTTAGTTATACAACCAAGGTATCTCTAACGTACGTATTATGTATTATAATATGTAATAGGTATATGGATTCTATGGTAGGTAAATAGAGGCGTGAGGTAGGTGTGGCGATGGTTTAACGCACGGCCATTGGCTTCCTATTGGAGGGGTGTACGTGTGAAATGAAAGTCGATTCCCTATATAAAGGGTGGTTTTCTTCGTATACGACAGAAACCGATTTAATTTAGCAAACGAGACTTGGTACACAGTCGATCAACATGAAGGCTTTGGTAGGTTAGAACTATTGTGCAGAAAAAAGATATTAACCAGCAACGATATATATCTGAATTATAGAGAGAAAAACAAAGATACTCGTGTGTTTCTAGATTTGCTTGATGCTGATTTCCGTGGCATATGCCAGTGAGAAAGCAGAAGAAAATGTAGAAGAAAAGGCAATTAAAAAACGTGGACTATTGGGTCTTGGATTGGGATATGGAGGAGGTTATGGGGGTGGTTATGGAGGTGGTTATGGGGGTGGTCATGGTTACGAAGCTGGTGCCTCCGTTGCAATTGCTACTGTTCCGGTAGAAGTACCAAAGCCATATCCAGTTGCTGTTGACAGACCCTACCCAGTGAAGGTGAGTCTTTGAGATTTTGTCAAATCTCAGCGAGATTTGTGTCAAATTTATTAATAAACAGCAAGAAAAATTGTCGAATATTATTTGATGATTTTAGGTGCCAGTTCCTGTCCCGCAACCAGTGCCAGTTGCTGTTCCTGTTGACAGACCTTACCCAGTTGTTCAGACCAAGACCGTGACGGTTCCAGTTGACAGGCCTTATCCTGTCTCTGTCCCTGTTAAGGTACCAGTACCTGTACCTGCACCTTATCCAGTCAAGGTAAGCTCTAATAATCTTGACAAATATTAACGTTATAATTATTAATAAAAAGTTATGCCAATCTCTGGCTGTTGAATCTGTTTATATTAATTAATAAATATTTCAGTTATCTCTTATATATATAAAAAATTTGTTAATCTTTTAAGTATACAGAAAATTATAGAAATAGGACTATACTATATATTTGTAAACGAGCAATAAAATATACAAACATTAGAATACTAATAGATATAATGTTATTAATACGTATGAATAAATTAATTATAAATCTTCTTTATAATTTATTTACAGGTACCAGTGGCTCAGCCAGTACCAGTCCCAGTAGCTCAGCCAGTTCCAGTCGCGGTTCCACAACCTGTCGTCGTCAAAGAAACGGTCCCCGTTCTTCTTAAGGGCGGTTATGGTCATTACTAGATGAAATTTTTTCCTTCTTTTCTATCTTCGTCTATCCCATATTTCTAAACTCCTTGCCTAACATCCAAACATCGCAAAACATCTTGACGAGCGCAAACCAAAAAAAGAACATCCTTCCGCTCCCCCTTCTCTCTCTTACTTACCCTAGTACTTAAATTTCATGAAATAAAAAATTGATTTTGTAAATGTTTTTCTAAAGAAATCATATGCTTCTCTCTCTCTCTCTCCTTCTCTCTCTCTTTCTCTCTCTCTCCCTCCCCTTCTCTCTCTCTCTCTCTCCTTCTCTCTCTCTTTCTCTCTCTCTCCCTCCCCTTCTCTCTCTCTCTCTCCTTCTCTCTCTCTTTTTTTCTCTCTCCCTCCCCTTTTCTCTCTCTCTCTCTCCCTCTCTCTTTCTCTTCCGTTTGCCAATTCTTTTATTCTCTTTCACAATACGTCGACTTTCTCAAAAAAAAAGTCACGAAATTATATCAATTTTCATAACAATGAAAGTTACTATTGCAAGCAGGACAATACTCAAAAAGATTCAATACGTCCATTAAAATTGCGCAAACTTATAGTAAATTTTTAAATTTGACAAATACGTTTGAAACATTTACAATTTAAAGAATTATTTATTAAGTTATATTAATTATAAATTATGATTCAAGCGTCTGTGATTCTATAGAGTTCATAAAAGTTATCTAAAAAAAAAGTATTGTGCCTGATATAAATTTTTGTCTTGGACGAGTTGAAAAATTAGGAAACAAAGAAAGACAAAGAAGATGCTGACTCGTGAAATTCTTCTTAAAAAAAGGATTTACGAAATGGGCGATAAGTTTATGAAGAAACAAAATTTTACATCAATTTACATATGTTAATCTAGAATCTATAATACAGATCTCGGTAAAAAAAAAAAAGAATAATAATGATAATAAAATAAAAATGATCTTTCGAGAAGATATCCCGGACGTAGTGACAAATACCAACTATAAATATTTAGTACTGACGTAATCGATGAGAACATGAGAACAGATTAAAATATGTTTAGGTTATCGTCTGCAACTCATTTTTTAAATGTGACATGTAATTCATTAAATAATACAAACAAAATTTATACTTGTCTCTTCGATCTTTTTTTATTATTTCTTAATAAAAAGAAGATAAAAACAGTTGGAATAGTTTTGTCGTTTAAAAAAAATGTTAAATTATGGGAAAAAGACGAATGATTGATAAGTCGATATCTAGATCGATCTTTTATTTATTATCTTATTATTTTTTCTTCATTTCGGGCCAGCTGGCCAATTAGCGAAAGAAATTTAAAAAGGCTCGAACCAATTTTGGTAATGGTAGGGCTCTGAATTTCGTCAAGGTACAAAGATATAATAAGGAAGTGAGAGAGAGGGGGGAGAGAAATGTAATTACGAAATGAAAGGGACTACGAAAGAGATATCCGATATATTTAAAAATCAAATTTTAATTAAATATTCAAAAGATTTGATGAAACACAAGATGTTCGAATAGTAATTTAATTCAAGGATTAATGACAAATATTCATTTATGTACGATTATTTTCAAAAAATACTACTTGACTTATTTATTTTGATCTGTCAAATGTGTACAAATCTGATCTTTTTTATTATACCTAATTCTTTTCGGAATAATAATTTTTCGTAAGAAAGAAGAATATAATCGATTCGGAACAAAATTCTGTTTTTTCTGAAAGAAAAGAAGAGAAAGAAAAAATAGTTGCGTAAGAAAGAGAGAGAGAGAAAGAGAGAGAGAGAGATAGGAAGAGAACTTTTAAAAGAAATTGGTTTCTTCTCTCTACTTGACGTACACGGCCGGTTTCTTTTTTCTTTATTTCGGTAGTCCACCGTCGCCAGCACCACCACCACCACCACCATCACTGTGACCATCAACGTCTTTCGCTTTTTCGAGGGTTCGTCAGTTTCACGTATAAAAGCGAGAATCTTCTCGGTCGAATTCATCAGTCGAAAATAAATCGAACCAACCGAATACGAATTCTCAACATGAACGCAAAGGTAATTAATTAGATTCTACTTTTGTGATAGTTCATTTGAATACAATATACCAATGAGAAAAGGAGAAAGAGAAAGAGAGAGACAATAGGAAACTTAGTTAGGAATTCATGGAACGTATACATTCTTTGATAATTTTTCAATGCATGATTATTGTAGAAACTTTAGAGAAAACTTGATATGTATTAACTATTTCACTACTTTTTCTCTCTCTCTCTCTCTCTCTCTCTCCCGTATATACCACAAATGAAATGGTTTACCGTGTATAAGTGTTCAGAACAAAACGACATCATCAAAATCTTATAAAAAAATTTAATATGCAACTAGAATTTATAAAGCGTTACAAATTATATATACATTATAGTTTTGCGAGTACATAGATATGTACATTGAAGAATAAACCTAAGTGTGTATAATATTCAAATTCCAGATGTTTATACTTTTCGCCCTCGTGGCATTGGCTGTTGCCGAAAAGACGTCAACGAAAGGGACGAAGAAAGATAAACGGGGACTCGTCGGATATAGTTTAGGATACGGCGGACTCAACACGTACTCGGCTGCTCATTACCCTACGGTCGGCATCAGTTCGTATTCTGCTCAATACCCATCGATTGACATCACCCATGGGGTCTCTACTGTCGTTACAAAAGAAGTTCCAGTCCCAGTACCTCATCCGGTTCCTGTAACCGTTGAGAAACATGTCCCAATTCCAGTCAAGGTAATTTCATTAGAACAAAAAGAAAAATATCTGATACTTTTATCGTAAAATTTATTCGAATTTAGATATCAAAAAAAAAAAAGAAATATCAAACGCTTCGTTAATCCAACCAAGACATTTTTCTAATCAATCTGTTTGAACGAATTAATAAAGAAAAAAACATACACATTGAATGTGTGATCGAAAGTAATCAAGATAAAATCGATCATTGAAAGGCGATGCCGTAGAAAATAGAAGACCTCGTATTAATAATCACGCTCTAGTTGATCTTAGACGTCAACAAGTAACTCCTAAGTTGCAAGGACGTTGATTACAAAATAGCAACGTCGATGTTATAAAAAAGAAAACGCAAAAACTTGATTGAGAATAGGAAAATATTTTCGATTGATATTTTGAATTAAATTTTCAGGTGCCGTATGCAGTACCAGTAGACAGACCATACCCGGTACAAGTACCGAAACCTTATCCGGTTGAAGTAACGAAACATGTTCCTGTCCCAGTTGACCGTCCTGTTCCAGTTCCAGTAAGCGTCCCGGTCAAGGTTCCAGTGCCAGCCCCATACGTAGTGAAGGTAGCTCAACCTTATGGAGTCTACGTTTCCTCTGACCTTTCTTATGGTGGTCAATCTTCTTGGTAAATGGCTGACGACGACAACAAGAACCTTCAGAAAACAGAAAACATTTGTTCACGAATGTTATTCTGTCCTCGAAAAAAAAATCATAATGGTACTCCAAAGATGGATATACTTTAAAGGATAAAAAAGAAGAAAAAAAAAACAGATAGCTATATTGGATTACTTCATTTTCTTACTTTAAGAATCTCAAAGTAGAAATCTCGTATTGAGAGTTCTGCATAATTTAAATACATTATATTATATAGTACTTATTTTTCGGTATACCTACATTTTGTTCTTCTTTCTCTCTGTCTGTCCTTGCAAAAAGAAATAATAAGTATGATTACGTGGAAAATTGGAGCTCATTATATACCGAGTTGATACTAAAAGTGGATCGAAGCAATGCATGCGAATATAACGATCGAAAGCGAAATTCGATGGCTGTAGTTGATTCTCGTAAAAAAATGATTACATGAATTCGAGCGAGATACTCGTTAAAACGAAAAGAAAGGGCGGTAAAGGGAGACAGCAAAAAATTTCCATGTGATAAGATTCATTGACGGCGATATGACACGTAAGATGTGTACAATTTCTCCCGTCAAAAAAAAAGAAACGAATGAATTTCATTTATTCATCCTTTTTTTGCATTAAGAAAAATACAATGATGATTAGCCACTCGTTTTACTTAATAATTTTTTAATTAATATCAAACCGAAATTACTGTTAAAAATCTAAGCGTATAATTAAAAGATTATATTGGATGAAATGTGCCATCTATCAAATTTCTTTTATCGTCTACTTTATACAGTATACATATTGCTTCATAATTAAAAAAAATGTATTATTATGTGCAAAACATTGATACCTAAAAAGAGTATTAATATACTTGAAGCCTCTTAATATGAATCGATTTATTAAAGTCGATGTTGTTTATTTATTAAAGTAGACGTAAACAATTATTCAATCATAATTATGTTCAAAATGCATTGAAGCATGTTAGTTCTAGATCGATCGTACGATTCGGTGATTATAAGATATACGTAGGATGATTCATGAATAAATCAGGAAAGAACCGATTCAGTTTTTTTAAATAAATTAGAATTGTAGAATTAAATTTACTTAAACAAAGTGTTCTTTTTTAACAGCATTGAATACGCGGATAATTCAGCACAAATTTTATTTTAATAATATTATTCTATATTTACAAAACCATATTCTTCGATATCTATTTATTTTTACAAAAGATATCAACCTATAAAACTATAATTTACATAAAACTATAAAACTATAAAACTATAAAACTATAATTTATTTCACTGCCAGGAATAAATTTAGATCTTTCAAATATTTCTTCCAAGAATAATATAAGACCGTAAAAATTAATAACAAATGTTTAATAATTAAAGAAATAAATTATTAAAGTTTGACGTAAAAGCAATGTATTCCGTATATCTAATATATATATATATATATTAGATATAATGTAATGTATATATATATATATATATATATATTATATATATATTATATATATATATATATATTATATATATATTATATATATATATATGAATACCTATCTTCTAAAATCCATTGCGATATTGTCGCAAAAATGCTCGATTTGTAATAGGATAACATGACAATAGTGGAGGTTGTCGAATAAAAGGCGCGATAATATTGTTCATTTAATTATCCGGCGTTAGATGGCATAAGAAGTATTAATATGACCGTTTTATAGTACCGTTCCGCACGCTAGATAGCGCAAAGGATATTCAAAGAATGTTGGTATGATAATTCAATATCTATTTCTCACACTAGATGGCGCGAAGAGTATCAAGAGAACATCGGTATGATAATTCAATATCTCTTTCTAATACTAGATGGAACTAGAGATATAAAGAAAGTTCGTTTTCAATAATTTAGTATAATCCAAAAATACATTTTATACATGATAATTATAAAATTAGACATTTAATTATTATGAAAATTGTCTATACAAGTATATATTAATCATTAATAATATTTATTGCATAATATTCAACATGAGTATAAATCGACTGGATATCTCCATAGAATAACTCCGTAAACTCCCTGCTTTAATATAAGACTATTAAGGTTCATAAAGAATATTTAATGATATAGTTAACAAATTCTTTAGATTTTATTGTATTTTTCAATGTGGTATATAATTCTTCAATGTATTAAAATATATTTATATTTATCGTAAAAGTTGTTCTTGTGACGATCTCGTTGCGACTGTTACCTCTATTCCGCCAAGCACATAGCTAACACATCTCGGCACAACCAAATGCACATGTAGAAACCAACCAAACAAAATGAGAGACAACAAAAACGCCGAAAACAAAGGAGACGTCAAAAGACATCAGGAACAAAAAAAGAAATGATTCATTCTTTCTTTGATTCTTCTTGAAACCACAGCTGTAGTTGTTGAAAGTGATAGTCTAATTAAACTACTGTGTATCTGACGAAGTTAAATAAATATATCACAATTATAGCTTGATATGCAAAATTTCTTTCTACATAGTGGGTTGCTACGAAAAACCCACATTCTTAATACTCCTAGAACCATCTAGCTCTATTGGTATAAACTATTAAAAAATATATTTTCTTTATACTCCTGGTGCGATCTAGCGAGACTACCGATACTAAACTATTAAAAAATATATTCTTTTAATACCCCTGGCACCATCTAGCATCGCATCAACTAAACGTTATTTTCGCGCCTTTTATTCGACGACCTCCACTACTCTCATGTTATACTATTACAAATCGAACATTTTTGCGACAACATGGTCGTCGATTATTGGATAGGCATTCATATATATAGATATATATAAATACCAAATAAATTCATGTATTTTAATTATTTATTTTTTAATAATTAGATATTTGTTATAAACTTTTACGGTCTTATATTGTTCCTAAGAGGTTATAGAACATTTATGAAATCTAAATCTTTATAATTTATTTCTGTTTATAAATGTTTATAAATTGTATTTGTCAGTAATGAATTATATTAATCCGAGATATATAATTGTATATATGAATTGTTACAAGATTCATGTTATAAAAAAATCAGAAAAACGTTAAAAAAAAAAAAGAAAGGATAGTAAAATAATGTTTGCGGTAAGAGAGAAATGAAGGAAAGCATGAAATACTAGAAACGTCACTTTCTAGTTTAAATTTAACAGAATACTCTCCATCCTTGGTAAATTGATCTTACTTCCTTCCATGAGCAGAGTAATTCGACTCTGCTCGAGAAAACGTGTGCAATATATTGAAACGAAAAAAAGTCGTATGCCCGTCAAAAGCGAGACGGTCGTATAAAGTAAACGTAAAAGATTTTCTCGATCTAACCGGTCTAGTGATAGGTGGTCTCAATTTTTTCGCAAAGACAGGAAATTTTTCTACGGTTCATTGACGGTTCATTTGAAAACAAAGTATTATTTTTTTGTAATAAATATATCTAGAGATATGATTAAAGTCACAAGAGAAGAAGAAGGTACGTTTGATTAGACAAAGTTTTATTAAAAAATAATAATCTATATAAAAGAAGTTTAACAAAAAAGAAAGAAAGAAGAAAAAACGAAAGGGAAGAAAAAAAAAGAAAGGAAAACAGAACAGAAAAAGCAAATAAAAAGTAATAATATAAAGAAAAACAAAAACTTAACACACATATGTGAAGAAATTAACTACATCGTAACTATATACAAAAACAGAACTTGACGTTCTAAATCAAAACGATAATTTGATCTAATGTGTAGATCATCGTTATCATAACGATATTTTAATGAACATAATAATCTCTCCTAAGTTATTAAAATTTTTTTCTATAAAAAAAAAATAAAGAAATTCCTTGCCGAGGTCTAAAGAAAAATATGATTATGATTAATGATGTTCCGATGATAGATCTGATTGCGAAGGTTGAAAATGTTCTTGCTCATAATGTCCTGGTGATTGAACGGTATAAGTAGTATATCTAGACTCATGACCGATATGATCTCCCTCTCCTCCAGAATATCCAGTAGAATATCCTCCAGAATGTCCTTCTGATTGTTGATAAGGTATTGGATGTGGTACAGGATAAAATACTGGCTTTGGAACAGTTACTGGATGTGGTACAGGTACTGGTTGTGGCAGAGGTACCGGCTTCGAGACCACTACCGGCACTTGTTGATGGACTTCAACTGGAACCGGCTTTTCTACCTCTACTGGCACGTGTTCAGGAACTTTCACTATCTGCGGAACCGGAACAGCCACAGGATGGTTCACAGGCACTGGAACCGGTATATGATGGGGTACCTGATTGAGAGAAAGATCGGCAAATTAAATTCGATTCAGACCTATCGATTTGGAGAACAATTTTTATAAACAAAATAAAATTAAAAACGCTATTGTATGACTAAGCTGGCCAATGTCAGAAATGATGACTGTTTATTATTTCTTTTATTATTACTATTATTATTACTATTATTATTATTATTATTACAATTATTATTTTTATTGTGATATCCTTGCAAAGACTTGTTAATTAATATCAATGTAATGGATTGTATTGCGAGTATAAAAGTTTCACGTTTCAAGATCACATTTCACTTTTCACTACTTTCTTGATCTTGTCTCTTTAAGGGTGTCAGTAAGTATCCTTTTTGCCAATTAGAGGAAGCAACTATCGTAAAAGTTTTTCTTAAATGTTAAAGACTTTTTGTAATGACGTTTTCTAAGAAACACGAACTCGTTCATTATGACTGGTTGCTTTCAATAAAATAGGGTTTACCTTAACTGGATACGGGACGGGAACCTTGATAGCTACAGTTTTAGTGACCTTAATAATTTTCGTGGGTACTTCATTAAGTTGGACCGATTGTGAGATAAGCTTTGGATGACTAGAGAAACCATGATGACCTTCGTACGATGAAAAATGTGAAGCCTTCGCTCCTATCACGGCGATGGTCGCTAAAAACTGCAAAAGATCTTATTGTTGAGATAATGGCGAATAAATTGGTGGTGAAATTTCAACTCGAATACGAAATTGAAAGTTTCTAGTTATTTTCTTACGTTAAAAAAGAACTTGGAAAACTTAATCGTTTTTTAACGATCGTAAATATTATTTAGACTGAAATTTCATCCGTTCAAAAAACAGAAAAAAAAACAAATAAAAAAATGATCTATTGAAACGAAAGAAAAATAATAATTATTAAAACAAACTGATGACTTCCGTCGATCAAGAGACAGATATAGTCATATAACCAAAATCAAAAAAGGAAAAAACAAAAAGCACGATTGTATCTCCATGATAAGTAACGCCTATTCGCAGCGGTTGATCGATGAATCCGAAGGAATGATAGATCCCGGCGTAGAAACTTACGAATAAGAGCATCTTGCACGTCGATTAGAGAAATGTAGAGGGTGATCTGTATTGCCTATCACACAGGAAGCACACTGACAATTGCAGTGCGGTTAGATGCTTATATACGGAGACCTTCACTATCGTCGGTTCACGAAGAAAGCACTCTCTTTCCGACTGGCTTACGTTCGCCAATCTCGTCTCCATCTTCTCTCCTTTTTGTAACCTTCCTTTTTTCGATGTCCTGTGTACGAGCAAGCGAGCGAGCAAGTTCGACGACCCGTTCTGTACATTCGCTCGATCTTTCGAAAGGATCGAACGCTCGGACGAATTTCTTCCTTCTTTTCGTATAATTCGTAATTTTTTAAAAAATCTTTTTAACAATTTTCTTTTCCTTTTTTGCACCACTTCGTAACTACCTAATGAATAAAGATGAAAGATATTAAAAGAACTGTAATAAACTGAAATGAAAAATCTTTTTTATATGTCAAAACGACAAATAAAAGATATGGTCACAAGAGCATTACGTAATTAGAAATATTCATTGGAAATCGTTAATAGTAACGCATGAAACTTATAGATATTTTGGTAGTTTTAAAAGGCTGTCAATAGCATCGTCATATCAGCAAGGAATGAAATAAATTCGTTAAGCAACGCGTCAGCAATATTTTAAGTAACAAATCGTGTATCCTTTTTACTATACTTTTGACATCGTCCACCATCGAGGATTTTCGAACATCATTTCGATTTTAAAACTTTAATGCTTTTCTTTCTTATTATTGTTATAATTATTTCTTATGAACGTAGTTGCTTCGAAGGGGATAAAAAAATTAAACAATCAGAGTCATGCAAGAGGAAGTAATATAACTTCGGTTTCCTATTATTTCTATATGTGCACGTGGAGAGAGTATTCGCATTCTCAAAAGCATGATATATAGAAAACGAAGGAAGAAATGGTGAAAGGATTATCATTGAAAGTTATTTTTCAAAGAACATCAACAGTAAAAAGAAAATACAAATTTGTATTTACTTCTTCTTTAAGAATGATCAGATAAATGGATTTATTTTTTTTTTATTGCTAAAAATTTATTTAATTGTTTATCTTTTACTCATCCAATTGGCTATTGTCACGGTCAAGTTAAAGTAATACTCTCGTTACAGTCGAGTTGTTACTCACAGTAGACTTCGGCGAAGGATAGAATGGCTTCATGTTACGGATTCTAAAGATATTTTTAAAGTTCGTCGGAGAAAGGCACAAAGGTACAAAAGGAAGGAACGGAAACTTTCCAAAAGGCGTATGCTATGTCAGGAAATATAGACGCTCGTACGAGAGATACGCCTCAGGAAGTTGCACGTTTGGATGAAAAAAAAGTTACAGGAGAATGTAAAGAATTCATAAATCTCTTCATCTCTCTTCCTCTCTAAATACAAAGTCAATCAGGTAGATAGGAATAACTTAATATTTCAACAAATGAATAAAAAGATATTAAAATGAATAATATATTTATAATAAAAATTGAAAGAAAAGATACATTTTAAATAAAATTTAATTATTTAATTAATTAGTTTAATATAATAGATTTTATGCGCCTGGGAAATAGATAACTTTCACATCGGAAAGTATGAGGGTTGCATACAATCGGGCGTGTTTAATTCGCTCAATCTTAACAGCTAATATCTTTTTAAAAAGTAGCGCCACAGTAATAATTTCGAAAAAGTGAAATAATACTAAAGCACGAAATTAAAAAGTTGACTTCCCTCGTATTGGTGGAACGCATTCTGAGCCAAAAATAGATGCTGCAATAAAAAATAAATCAATCTTTTATATAGTTACTCCCTCTCGAATAAGTTCGCACAAGATAATAAAAAATTCATTTCTTTTTATTCTTTTCAGATTAATAAAAAGAAGAGAATTTTTTTTGTTTAAATAAATAAAACACACTCTTTTTTCAAAAACTCATTCGGCCGATCCAAATCAATTTACACATATGAATGACTTTTTTATGTAATTCTATGCAAAACATAGTTAAAAATTGTGCAATCCTGTAGCCTCAGACATAACATCGGTAACAGAAATTTAGAATAAAATATCAACGTAGAGAAAGAGAGAGAGGGAGAGAGAGAGAGAGAGGAAGAGAGAGAGAGAGAGAGAAGAAGAGAGAGAAAGGGAGAGAGAGAGAGAGAGAAGAAGAGAGAGAAAGAGAAAGAGAGAGAAGAAGAGAGAGAAAGAGAGAGAGAGAGAAGAAGAGAGAGAAAGAGAGAAAGAGAGAGAAGAAGAGAGAGAAAGAGAGAGAGAGAGAAGAAGAGAGAGAAAGAGAGAAAGAGAGAGAGAGAAAGGACTTTGATTGGATGAAACTCAAGAAAGGGATAGAGTCTCCAAATATATGATATTTTGAGCTATCAAGGTTACAAAACCGTCAAAATGAAGCTACATTTTTAACGCGAAACGGCAAGACAGATCACATTCTATCCTGACCAATTAAATATACGATGGAGATCAAAATAACATTTGCTCTTTCGTGAACTTCACAAACTGATAGAGCTAATCGTAATAATTTTGATATAATAATATAATTTTCGTAATATTTATTTCGTAATAATCAAAATGTTTTGAACACAATGCACATACATTATTTTTTTTGTCAAATTATTGATCAGATATAACCATTCGTTAATAAATCATCATAAATGATCTATCTTTTATCTACAAAATTGATCCATTAAATTTAGTGAAAATTGTCCCTTATCTCTGTACTTTAAAAGATTCCTGCTTTTTAGCTCGTTTCGATAAAAGTATTTTTTAGCTCCAACAAAAAACACCTAACGAAGCCATAAAAAAAATTAAATACATTCAACCACTAAAAAATAATACCAAGTATTCAAAAAGAAAAAGATTTATGCTATATAACAAATTGAAATACAAAATTTACATCATTTTTAACATATGTGTATGTGTGTGTATATATATATAAGGAAAAAAATTTTAACCCTATAAAGGTAAATATTACTTACTTGATTTATTTCATTTTTACAAAAAATTATATATACGTTGTTGTTTCGAATAAAAAAGGAAGTGTATCTGTCTTCGTGATTCGTCTCGAAAATTCGTAGAAGTGAATCTAAAGGAGGAGTCTATTAAAAAAATCTAGTTCTTCCCAATGCCACTTGGATTGCAACATCACCTGGAGACAACATCTGCCAGGTATAAAAGGTCGAAATACGATCGAAAAGATGCTCAACTCTTCGTCACACTCCGTACAAGCAACATGAGGTTCCTTCTGCTAACAGTGGTAAGGGTGTTTTCTAATTCGTCCCTTCTCTTTTTTTTCAAACTTTTTTAACAAACTTGCATCACTTCCAATGTGAAAATATGTTACGTATTACATACATAAACATTTTTACATATTAATTAACGCATTATTATAGGCAAAATGTTTTATAAAATCGGGCAACTCTCGAATCGCGAACATTTTTTTTAGATAACAGAAATAAATATATATATATATATATATATATATATATATATATATATATATATATATGCAAGGAAAGGGAAACAAAGTGACAAGGTTATTTGAGATACAACTTAGAGAGAAAAAAAATGTATTTCATAATCGTCGAAACCTGTTAAATTACGTAACAGCTGATAAATAAAGATGATCCTAATTGATCGATTTCTCAATGAATGGAATCTTTGTAAATTTTATTTTCGAAATTCATCGTTTGGCTCACAAATACGAATTATTCTTACGTATTTAGAAATAGATGAATTAATTTGATTTCTATTTGTTGAACAGCTGTGTTCGGTGGCGTCGTTAACAGCCGCCGTTGAGAAACCAAAGAGAGATATTTTACCTGGTGATTTACGTTACGGAACTGATTATCATCATAATCATCATCATCATCAAGAGAACGAGTTAGAAATATCTAAATCTCTCGGTGGCTATGTTGGTTCTTACAGTGTTCCGGATGATGAATCAAAACAAAGTTACGGTCCACCTGATCATCAACCCAGCAAACCATTGAGCATAGAACAGCATACGACAATTGTAAAAACTAATCCTCAAGTCCCATTACCTACTTATGGAATTGTCGAGGTAAAAAAGCATTGATAATAATATTTGATTTCAATAGAATTCATTTGGAAATGATTTCATTAGGTTAATCAAGCACAAACACTCAACAAACAATACTTATCTCCTGTTATCGATGCGGCTAAAAAAGTTCACTTAAAAACTCTTACGACTTTAACAAAACCAGTCGAGGTAAGAACATATATTTCGATTTTTCATATTTTTTAATTTAATATATAGGCATATGTACATATACGAGAAATGTATATAATTAGATAGAGAGTAGATTCTTTTTTCTTCTTCTTTATTTTTTCCTTTTATAAGAAAATTTTATTAAAAAATTTCATTTTTATAGACGACTCTATTGAAGAAAGAAACTGTAGATTATTTGACACCTTCGATTAAGGCTCCGGTTACATCTTATGGAGAACCTGTAACTACCGTCGAAGTTAAAGTAAATATTACATTTGAAATTTTTATCTTTCTTAAAAATTCCAATGAGGAGATCTCTGAGAATAATCAATTCTTTTGTAGACACCAGTAAACACTCAAGAGTCAACTTCATACGAGGTTCCTGCGGTGAAGGTGAGTCGATGAGTTTTTGAACAATAAAAATATAATATATCCATATTTACTCTTTGATAATGTAATATTAAATTTTTTTATTACAATTATTATTTTTATAAATCATCCTTATATATAATATCGATTAATATTAAATATTAAATTTTTCGCTTGCCTAATCTTCAATATTAATTATTTCAAAGACTTTGACTGTCGATACAAAATTAGAACAGACAGTGCTCCCAGAAGTCCATGATCATTTAGAAGAAACAAAGACAGTTCAAAAAACTCAACTAACTGTACCGCAAGGTAAATAAAAAAAAATCACAATATATATCGTTATAATTATCTAATGATCAAAAGAAAAAAAAATTATGTATTATAACAGTTTCAGATGTAGCACATCACACACCAGTGATAGACTCAAGTTTACTCCTTCCAGTAAACAATCTCCCGATTCATCTCAACACCGACACTGATTTCTCCAACTTGACACCTCTGACGATTGACCAATCGAGCACGTTCGCCGATCATGTGCAAAGTCCGCCTAGCTTCGACACAGCTTATCAATTTAATCTCCGAAACATTGGTGCTTTTGGTAGTCAACCGAAATTATTGAACGGTCAATTACCATATGTTAGTTCACATACTTATGGAGTTCCTTACCAATTCCCACAATCCCAGTACACTTCACGAATTCATCAATCTTTACCTTCTCAATTAAATAACTTGGTTCCTTATCCATTGGTAGGTAACAATAATTTATTTACAAGTAACATTGGAGTTAAAGAATCTGGATCAATCGGTTCATTATTCCAAGAAACTTTCCCTAATCTTCAACTCCCTCAATTTCCACAATTACCCCAATTACCCCAATTACCACAATTTCCAAATCTTGGGTCACTTTTCCAATTACCAACTTCATCTCCGGCTCCAACTCCAGAAAATCTCGAAACTGTCGAAATTCGAAAACCGATTGAAGGAAAGAAATTAGAGACAACTGATAGCAAACCAGTTGCTCTTGATACTTCGTTGACAAAGACAAGCACAGTTGTTACCAAAACGTCAAATGGATATACTCAACCTGTTGATGAAAATGGTGGATACATTTATTAAAAATTCTTCTTTAATTTTTCTATTGAAAGTTAACATAAGGACGATTTCAGTGAAACACAAGAGTGCTCTAGATATGATCATAAGATGATCTCCTAGATTTATGTTTATAAGATATAATTTAGAAATACCAATAGAATATACCACGCATCTTAGATTTTATAAGTAAATAAATTCCTTTTATTACAAATGTTTTAAGATTACTTTTTTTTACATGGATTATTACAATCCAGTCGACCAACAATACATCTCTTCATTTTTAACCTTTCGACATTTTTTTACAAGAGAGATTAATTATTTATTATTAATTAATGTCTCCTGATATATGTTTTAAGAAAAAAGGAAGCAGATGACAACATTTAGTTGAAATTGGATTAATTGTGATCCTAAAGGACACTTTTAAAGAAATTATTCCAAATTCCTTGGAATATAATTACTAATTACATAAGTTTTGAAATGAAAGAAAAAGGAAGTTGGCGTAACCCTCCATTACCAGAGACGACATTTTTTAACTGGATTCATATTAGATCCTAAAGGACATTTCCAGGCTTCGCTGAATTCCTTGGAATTTTTAAGTACCGCTCTAAGCCTCACGTGACCTGGACAATGAGAATCTTCAAGCATCCATTTCAAGGACGATGCGGTGTATGCCTCGCACCACAGCTAAAACCATGTGAAAGTAACTTGATATTTAACGATCTTCGATCGAACCAATGAAAATTTCTTTAACAGTTAAATCATCTTACGTGAGCGAAACTAAGAAAGAGTAATTGCTGATGTGTGAAATGTGTAAATCCGGGAAGCAAAGGCTCTTGACCATGTCTGGCCTTCCATCTTTCATAAGCAATGACAGCTTCTCTTAAACCACCATTATCGGCTATATTCTCCCCCAAGGTCAATTTGCCGTTCACGTAATCGTCTACCTACTCAGACAATATTGGATTCAATTATGGTCAAATGCTCGTTCGGCTTTTAAGATTAAAATCAAATTTCTCATAAAATTGTTCAAATCTATTATTTCTATATATCCTAATTAATAGTTTTAAAAAATCATCATTTAATTGTCGATATCCAGTAAATAATTATTTATTAGAATCGTTTTTCTTTTTTTTTTCTTTCTTCAATACAAGTATACCTCGTCTTCATAATAACTGTTATAGTGATCTATAAAACATTGAGTTCTTTCGGTATACTCGAAAATCGTTTCGTTTGTCCACCATTGTCTCAAATTGCCATTACTATCGTATTGTCTACCACTATTATCGAAACCATGTGTTAATTCGTGCCCAAGAACCGTACCGATAGCGCCATAATTTAAAGCTCTGCAATCAATAAACTTTTTTAATATAATCGAAATTATTTTCGCATAAACATTGATTATTTAAAAAAAGTCAATCAGAATTCATCGAGTTTTTGTAACTCTTACTCTAGACCAAGTTCGTAGAATGGAAACTGGAGAATTCCTGCGGGAATAGCTGCATGTGTATTAAAAAATAAAATAGATATATGAAAAATATTGCTGTTATAAAAAAGATATATATATCTATATTTTATCTACATACTAATTTGATTCACTTGAAAAGTATGAAAGGCGTTGACATCTGTTGGATCTGTCACCCAACTTTAAATAATGTAAAAAATATTAATTAAATTATTTCTTTAACAATTTATTAAATAACAAGTAAAAAGTAAATATACATATATAGAAGTTCACTTACTATGATTCGTTATATAAATTAGTATCGTGAAGACATTCCAATTTTGCGAATGAAATTGATCGAACGATTTGTAACATATTATCTAAATATTTCGTTTCCGACAGATCTATCTGAAAGAACATGGAATATTATTGGATATATTATAGTAGAAAGAAAATAGAATAACATTAAACACTAACTATTTTAATCTCTTCAAGGATAATAACATGTGTAATTTTTAACTTAATGTTTATAAAAATTCACGTTTAATAACCCTTCTTATATATATATATTTCTTTCTCTATGGGTCAGGGATAAAATATATCCCTGCAATATCCTCTGCTTGTCATAAAAGGCGACTAATTGGGTTTAATTGGGTAACAATCTCGTAAAAACCCGCTTATTATGGAAACTCGAAAAAAAGAGCTAAACTGATAGCTAGTGCATAACTTCGTCAGGACCCGAATTTTACTTATTTATTTAATTACTATCAATTTAAAATTATATACGACAAAAATCGTATCTGAAGAGATTAAAAAAATATTGTTTAAATATAAAAATTAGTAAATTGTATTAACATCTTCGTAATATTCATCAAGTTCACCCTCCTGGAAAAGCCATTCTGGATGGCCAATTTCCAAAGACATCTTATTATTCTTTTCTAACGTCACTTTTTTAGTTTCTTTATCCATCCAATCAGTTTTTCGAACTAACGAAGCAAAAGCTGCTCTAATATCTTCTAACATTTCGCGAACTTTCGGTGCTTTTTCTTCGTGAAAAGATTTATCAACAAATAACCATGATGCTGCCATACCTAATAGAATAATCATTTTAATAAATAAGAAAAAGAAAGAAAAAAAATACTTGTAAATTATTGTAGTATAATAATAACGATTTTCAATTATATAGGATGATATACGTACTAACCCATTAATTGGTTCACAGCTTCGGCACAGTATAAAGATTGGGATGTAACAGTTTCAACGTTCATTAATGAGTGGAGATAATTAGACCAAATTTGTCGTAATTTTTCGGAAGAATGTGGAACAACTATGTCCACGACGACCCACCATATATATGTTTCTTTAACAAAGATTAATATTGTTGCTTATTTTAAATGTTATTTATTTAATTTTGTGCTCGAACATTCAAGATATTAAGTTATCATTTTAAATTAATTAGATATTTACATATATATATATATATTATGTGGACCGGAAAGTAATGTCGTTTCTGCGCATGTCGATATTTGATTGTGATTAAAAATAAAAACTTGTTAAAAATTGATTCGTTTGAATTTAATTGAAGAGAACGACATTACTTTCCGGTCCCCCTATTATATATATGTATATATGTATATATGTATATATATGTATATATAATATTAGATTTATTATGTAAGAACGAATTCGAAAAAATACCTAAATCTTCTTCATTCCCCGAAGCAATGATCAAAGCCAAATCTTTTAAATATTTTAAATTTCCCACAAGAACTTTATCTCTCTCAGAAAGATCCAAGGTAACAACATCTTTAAAAAGTATCTCGATAAAAGGTCTCCAAATAATTTTTGGCGTTAGACTCGAGTTAACTTCGATCACATATTCATCCGTCAATTTCTGAAGATCATCAATAAACATATAATCTTCATCTTTGATATTTTCTTCTGTCAAACTCTCATTAACTTCTAAATGAGATAGCTGTTCGAAAAAGATCAAAAAAAGAAAAGACGTATAAAGTTACATCACGGATGATATCATAAAATATACTAATTTAACATGTCAGTTACGGTTAATGATTAGAAAAATATAACTTTAGATAACGTTTCAAATCTATTAATCACAATGTCGGATGTTACAAATGACAAACCTTTTGCAATCATGTTTTTGTAATTCATTCGTAGATCGACATATACGTAATTGCAAATAACAATTGATCTATAATTTTCTTAAAAATAATGACGCAACAAATAAAATAGAAAAATAAACTTACCAAATATACAGTACTACTAAGTTCATAAATCTTCTTTAATAAATCTTTCACGTCATTTTCTTTAGGAAATGTACTTTCATTTTCGATAGTACAAGCATCCAATGTACCATTGCTGATAACTTCCTTGATAACATTAAACATATATAGTAACTCCACTTCTAAGTCTTCGTCTGTTTCGTCTAACATATTATCCAATTTTCTCATTCTTGATCTAATCGTTTGCAAACGGCGTTCTAATTCTTTGTCACTTAAAAATTAAATTCTTTTCGTTGATATAATCGAATAATTATTAAAAGTGTTATTTTTTATTTTAATTCTATTTTCAAATTATTTAAAATTTCTTTTAAAAAAAAGTTAAATTTTTATATTACCTGGGGAAAGGACTACCTATGATTGGTGTATCGAGCAAAATGACATTTTTGGTACCATTTCTAGGATCTGGTAGAACGTCGAAACCAATTAAAACGTCCCTTCCTAGAATTCTTTTGACTTTAGCCATTTGATCGATATAATTTCTCGTCTTCTTTGTTAATGCTGCAGGAATTGAGGGTAAATTGAGCAGTTCTAACAACTCGAATAATGACGAGAGTCCTAACTCGTTCATTGACTCTGAGAAAGAAATGGAAGAAATGAAGATGCACTAAACACAAAAAATATCACGTTCAAATACGTAATCTTTTGCTAAAAAAATATTAGACAATTGTTGAAAAATATTCCGAAAATGTTAGAAAAAAATAATATATCGATTTATTTATTTATTCACTCTTGTTTATTTAACTTCAACAATTATTCAAATATTTTTATTTGAAGTCGAACAAACGCACATACCAACGTCCAAACAACTGGTATACAAAATTTTTGCTTGTTGCACGGACCAAGGTGCATCTCCATCGCTAATATTTTTTCTTAATGAATCTCTAATTGTCCTAGCTACTCGTTCGGTTCGTTCATTGAACCATGAATTTGTTAGACTAGAATCTGGTATCGGATGTTCTCGAGGCCATCTGCCACAAGTATATCTAAAGATCGATTAAAAAAAAGAAAAAAAATACATATATACACACACACACACACACACACATAATTACATTTTATATATAATTCGATTCATATCTCGTATATTACTATAAAATTTATTTATAAAAATGTTGACAAAAGTATTAGCGCACTATAATAAAAAACCATTTGTTTGTTTATAATTATTTCTCACATAGCCATATATATCATATTGATTTTTCTATATCTATTCTTAATGTACTATAAAAATATAGGAATATACGGCAATTTTATTCTAAGACGTATAAGTAGAAAGGGTTGCAGTCATTAAGGTGCATCGTGCGTAAATTTCTTTGCAGCACACTCGTACATAGAATTTTACAATTTTATATAAACAATACTCACTTATAAAAATCGTCACAAGGATCTACGGACGTATCCATAGATTCCTTAAGACTAGCAGCTGATCGAAAGAAATGATCTTATAAGTAATATAACTTTTTCTTTTAATTGTCAACATTATTAAAAATTCTATTCATTTGAAAAGATATGTCAATCTTATCGTTTGACATAAATTGTAATCGTAATTATGTCATTCACATAAATCATACTTACCTATTCTCACGCAATCTTCCGAATCACATAGTCTCATATTAGTTTCACGTTTAACCATAGAGTCTGAAACAAACAACGATCGGATGAAAATTGTGGGTAGCTAGGTAATCTTGATTACTAGTTATCTATCATTTGACAACTAGTCTACAAATTATAGGATGAGATTAGAGATATCAATGAGAAATTCTTCTCATAAACATACATTTACATTACATTGCATTTATCTTTAACGATAATGAAAGACTACTTACAAAGTATAGAAAGTACTAATACCGCAACGAATAAGGAAGCCACCAAAACGAACAGGATTATGATCAAAAGAGTGGATATTTGTCTACGTTTCTTCAAGCTATAAAAATTATAAAAACTCTGATAAAATAAACAATTTAATAGTAATATAACAATCTAATAATAGTAAAATAAACAATCTAATAGTCGAATTTGTATATATATTATTTATAATATTCCTAATATTTTTTAAATAATATTTAAACAACTAAATAAAAAATGATCTTAAATAAATCAATGAATTTAAAAACAAAGAATAAAGTTAAGATTCCAGATTAGTTTAAATATTTTCTTACAAAGTTTTTTTAGATTTGATGGATACCAAGTTCCTTTGACTGCCAATCGAGTATATAGAAACACTTTCATCTTCTTCTATAAACAAATCAAAACAAATTTCATTAATAAACTATTAAATTTTATTATATAAAGAAAGTAAAAATTTGCCAGTCAACTTTCTTAATCATGTTAGACACGCAAACTCTGGCTCATGATTTTAAAGATTATAAAGTCCAAACCGGATGTTAGAAAGTAATAAAAGTGTTAACGAGACCATTCAGAACGTCTACAAGAAGAACAGTAACAGTGAAAACTAACTCATGAAAAATTATCTTTTATGAGTTTGACCGATAAGAATAGAGAGAGAGAGAGAGAGAGAGAGAGAGAGAGAGAGAGAGAGAGAGAGAGAGAGAGAGAGAGAAAGAGAGAGAGAGAGAGAGAGAGAAAGTATTACTCGATAGAAATACTTTTCCATAAATTTTCATATGATTTAATAATAGGTCATTGTAATAAGGAAGTATATAGCATCCCTGGAGTAAAAGTATATATACACACACACATATATATATACTCACTGCGCTCGTTGTTCATGCTGAATGGCCCACTGACCGGATCGAACTGACGACACTGAACAACCTCGAGGGACACTCGGCTGTCCATACGTTCACATTTTCCTGGGCAACCAGTGGTTCTCGTCCAATGAACATCTTTCCTCCGCCTTTTCTTTTTAAGTAACAATTAAATTTATTCGAAAAAAATATTTTAAATCACTTAACTTGTTTTATCATTTTAATTCGTATATTATTTGTAAAATGATTCAATGTTGATCGTATAAAAAAATTCATATAAAAAAACGTCGAAATTTCTGAACAAGTTGAGAATTGAATATGTAAACTCAAATCATTGTTTATATGAGTGTAAAGTGGATATAATATCGGAACAAATGTCCATTCTCAGAGTATAATATTGACAGCCGATTATGAATAGTAATAAGATTTCTTTACCACGTCAGATGAAAATATAAATCAATATGATCTATATTTGTCACTAAATCATATGAGATTTATAAATGAAAAAAATACAAGTATAGATTGTTAGATTAAATATAAATATCTAATTGTTATAAATCAATATCGCTATTATTTACATATCCAGTAATGCATGCATCAATATATACATATACATATATATATATATATATAAAAGTTAAGAGATCAATATTATAGTAGTCGAGTATATTAAAAGTTTTCAAGGTTTGAACGTATTGCGATGATCAGACGGTAATCAGAGGAAACATCAGTGAGCCTAATTCAGTAACATGCGATTGTATTATAAATGAAGTAAGCCTATTGGTCGTTATTTCTAGCATAACCAATAAAAAGTTACATTAACGTTGCTATACTTCGAACAATTTTATATTTTCTTAGAAATATTAGAAAAAAAAGAAATCGGCAAATAAAGTTTTACTTCGAAATAGAAATTGAAAGCATCTAATACCCAAGTATCGACATAAGCTTTGAGAACAAAAATATGGCTTCTTATTTATGTACAAACTCTATCCAACTTACTATGAAATATATAGAGTCTTACTATCATATGTGCAAAGCGTCAATATAATTTCACTGACGAGTCTTACTAGAATATTTCATGAAATCAATTCTCTCTGTTATGTCTCTTATATGCTAAAGTCAACTTTTTAAAATTCATCATAATCGTTTCTAGGCTGAATCGTAGGTAATATAGATACAGAATTTTAATCAATCGTTTCGTTTTAAATAAAAAGTCAGATTAATAGTATAAGCTTATAGTTTTTGAAAATGGATAACTAGAATGAAATGAAAGAGGAAGTAAAGTAGAAAATATATTACTAGGTGAAAGTAGGATATGTATTAGAATGTATTCGTACCAAGTCATTCAAGAAAATAGTAATCAACTGTCAATTGATTTGCACAATTGATTTGATTATCAATGACTCTAATTTAAAAAGAACATTTTTTTATTATTAGAATTATTATTATTATTTAATATTGTTAGAAAAAAAATTAAAATAATTAAAGAATTGTAAGTAATTAGATTATAATTAGATAGTAATTAGAAATAGTAATTAGATAGTAATTAGAAATAGTAATTAGATAGTAATCAGAATTAGATAGTAATCAGAAATAATTTAATTATGTATTTTATAAATCAGATATATATAGATGTTTATATGTGTGTGTGCTGTATTATAGTTTTTCTATTTTAAAAAATAATTACGATAAACTAATGATTAATTAGATATTATTGTTGATTGCTAATTGATATAATACTCTTTATTCCTAAAAATTTCTAAACAAATAGAAATAAAAACTTATACATGAAAGTACATAAAACTAACAATTGAATAACTAGCATAATAATTTTTGTTCTTAAAAATTAAAAAAAAAAAAAGAAACATGTTAGAATAACTTTAATCATTTTTCAATGTTTCTTCTTTTTTCACAAACGATTTCTCCGAACCCTTTTACGATTGCGTTCTCTTGCTTTGCACGAATTCATCGTTATAGTTTTTTCTACCCTTTACTAACTCTAAGCCGGAGTGACCGGCCAGAGAATGTTAACCGAGAAAGAAGGAACGATATTATACAAACGGCTTGACTAAAAAGTGAACACGTATCCTAGATAATTACGATCGTGTATACCCTCTCCTTCCTATATACTTCGACCCCTTCCCCGACAATTAACTGGACCACCTAAGGGAATTGCTCGGAACAACAATTTTTATCCTAATTTAATCGATTGATTTTAATCTATCGTTTGTTTCCATTTACTTCCCATTTATCTCAAATATATGTATATCTAATTTTTTGTTTAGAATCGGAGCAAAATTTTTTTTGTTCCAGTCATTATTTATTGTCTAGATTAATGAAAGATAAGTAAATAATAAATTATAACTGTTTATGAAAATATAAATCTTGGTTTTTTAAAGATATTCTAATTCATAATAAGACAAGGTATTAAATTAGATTTATTTTATTTTAATTATTATCAAACTTATTTTTTAAAGAGAAAATATTTAAATAACTAAAATAATAATCTATAAGGCCATTTGCTAAGAATTAAAATTTATTTAAAAGAAGAAATTCAACGATTATTAATAAATTACAAGTTTGTTCGCAGTTGATTGGAAAATCGTTTAACTCGATAGATTAGAGTTTGGTCTAACAACGTCCTCGCAACGATTCGTAACAAACTATAATAAATGCATTGTTACGATCCAGTTAGAGTAACGATTACGAAAGTTTCTCATATTTTACGCTTCGTATCCATCAACTAGGTGAAACTTAATGGAAAACCAATCGGAGAGAGACGTTAGAATCGTTATGCGATGATCGTTTCTCTTTCATCGCGATTATATTAGTATAAGTTCGCATGATCGTTCGAATAACGGACGGATTAACATCGCTCCAAAGCTTTCTCATTGCATAATACGTTTCGCACGGTAGTTAGAGAGTCCTTCCTAGTTGTGATTCAAGTAGTTAGAAATCATTAGAAATTTTCAATTTCGATGGATCACATGACTTGCATCTACTTTCTAATTTTTTCAAAATCATTGTTTTTCTTTTTCTTTTCTTTTTCTTTTTTTTTTTTTTTTTTTTTTTGAAGATCTCCAAGGTATTCATATTCTCTTCTATAATCGACAACAATAATTATTTCTTTTTAAAATTAATTCAATTTTTTAATTAATTTCTAATTTTCTCTTCTTCTTTCTTTTTTAATATCGACGAAAACACGATAAGTGTCTCGTAGAAACGTTATGCTAACGTCGAGTTTAACGTTTCTCTCTGTTTTGGCGATGTGTAGTCATGGAAACGTTAAATTGATTTGTATCGTCCGGGTTAACCGCTCTTCTAACACACACGCATACACACACCGATATCCATTTGTTGTAGCTGTCTTATCCATGATAGGAACACATTGAAGAACAAAGAAGGGATAAGGTCCTTTATCTGATATATCTTCTAATCCATCTTTTTCTATCGATTCACAGACGATGAAAAAAAGCAATAACAATACGTCAGAAATAATACGTTTCTGACGTATACGGAAGAAAAGTCCCCAACGCGCAAATAAATTTCTAATCGATCTATAAGAAAAATAGGAGGAAGAAAAAAATGGACACGTTTTATCACAAGACATAAAAATTAACTTTTATTAGAAAATAAATAAAAGTGTTGCTGCAAAGAAAAAATGAAAATCGGGAGATAAGAAGAACGGTGGGTGTCGGGGGGTTGGAGTTTCGGGGGTTTGGAGGTGGTGTGGATAACAGGGATAGAGAAATATACAATGGCGTAATCGAATGTAATTGTGATGTCTTCTTCAATATCACATGCCGCACGAAATTTCGAGGTGCTGATAAAGAAAGATAGTTAAAAAAAAAAGTTGGGACAGGAAAGAGAGAATAGGGTTCTCTTGAAAAGGGATTTGAGGAAAATCGTGGATTTTTAAAGTTACTGCGCCTGTGTGAGTGGTTTGTATAAGTGTCGATCATATGTTTTAAAAAATGTGTCTGGGTAAATGTGTCTAATGCGTGTACGTTATGCGAGAGTGGACATTTTTTTAAGCATGATTGCCTGGTCTGAGGTCCTTGGGTGGTCCTAAAACTAAGCTCGATCCTGAGGGTGTCGTTTTATCCTTTATGATCCGAACCTTGTCCAGTCACGATCATCAGGATTCTCTTCGGACAAATATAATACTGTTTCGAGATTGAAGAATCTTCTTTCCTTTTCGTTGGAAGAAGGAAAATAAGAAGGAGAAGAAGAGGAAGAAGAAGAAGAATAACGGATCTTGTCTTCCGATGGTATTCTTAACGATTCCCTCGAAAGGGCCGAGCCTGTATGGGCCACCCTGGACCAGCTGATTCGTAGGTGGGACGCTTCGAAAGATCTTCGTCTACCAGGGATGATGAGCCACCGGCTTAGCAACGACTTTAACATCGGGTTCCGGAACGTATTGCTCAACTCCAACCAAATGAGGCTGACCGATGTGTACTCCGTGGTATGGTATTCTCACTGATTGAGAATGGGGTACCTTGATGTTAAGAGGCTGAGGATGAACTGGAGGAATAGGTGCCGGTTGAGGTACGTTGATCACGTGATGAACGGCAGGAGCATGGACCTAGACAAAATAGATATTTTAATTAATATCTTATATCTCTACGTTCTTAGATAAGAAATATAATTAGATACATGAACGTCTTGAATATTTCAGCATCTTCTTCGTATTTCATCTCAAAGAAGTGCGATCGTGCATAAAATTCCTCGTTGGAATAAAATCCAATTAGCTGGTACGATTAACAGCATCCAAAGTAGAGATTTCCTAATCAATCGATCATTACACCTGACGCTAATTAGATCCCCAAGAAACGATTGAGAAAGATGGAGAACAAAGATCATGATACTTAGAATGAGATTTCGTATCATTCTCGAAACCTTTTTCTCTTTCGTGTATGTCTTTTTTCTTTTTCTATAACTCATTCTTACATAGAATTATCTACGGTTACCTGTGCGTGTACCTGTGCGACTGGTACGGCGACCTTGATGTACTTTGGCACTGGCGCAGGCGCAGGCCATGCTGAAGCTTGCCACGGATCTGGCCAAGGTTGCGAGACGACCTGAGGTATTTCAGAAACTTTTTCAAAGAACCATTTCTCGTCCCTTTCGACGATTTTACCTCAACCGAGTATCGTTACTTGGCCGAGTACGTCTAGTGTCACTCGGTGAACATGTCGAAGAACGTTTTTGTGATTTCCATGAGAGAAGAGAGACAAATGAATAGGTGAACAGAAAAAGAAAGAGAGAGAGAGAGAGAGAGAGAGAGAGAGAGAAAGAATGGGAGATAGAGTGAGATAAACAGTTGTGTTAGGCCCACCGAGAAGAAGAAAAAGTTTTTGACAAACGTCAATGAAGAATATTCCATATGAAGAGTCGTTAGCCACAATAGTTGATAAGATATCCATTATCAGTGTTATTTTAAGCCCGAGCCTGTCCAGTTCTCGGGTAACAAAGACAACATTTATCATTCTCATATAGATCAACAAAATCCTCATTATATCACATATTTTGTTTCATAGTAGAATCGATCGGTGATTAAAAACGAAAGTCAACGTCGTATTGCCTTAACGATCGTTATATGTTTTATTTACGAATGTAATTTCATCGTCATGCAACGATCCTTTAGATGATTACAAAGTTATGACGTATAATTTGTAACTTGATACAACTTACCGGTGCAGCCCATGGATGTCCGGGGTAAGCACTAACGGCCACCACTACGGCGAAAAGAACGATCTGCAATTTTCAATTGGAAGTATAATTAATAATACCGATGCGAGGATTAGAAAACAAAATATAATGGAAATGTTGCGAGCAATCGATAATTATGTACATACATATGTACAGACAAAGATAGTGCGTTATATAACACTGTTTCAAAGGGAATAATAATAATAATAATAATGATAATAATATTCTCCAGATGAAAAAAATAATAATAATTTCACATAAAGAAACTTGCAAAATGAACTTACGAGGAGTTTCATGGTGGTCGACGGTTTTTCTTGTGCGGTACGCGGGAAAATACTACGTTTCCGAGGGGCAACGCGGTATGCTTTTATAGCAGTGCCCTGCCCAGGCCCCTGGGTACCTAAGATGAGGCGGGGGTACGACGATTGCAGTACATACGGACCCCTTTCACCAATAGCGTTCGACCCTTTCGGACCCCTTATTCGGAGCTCGGCTTCAATCCTCATGAAACTGTTGTTGAATCGTCACTTCCGTTATCGTATCTTCATTCTTTTTTATCATTTTAAACATCCTTTACTTGATCTGTTTTATTTAAAATTATCCAAAAGGAACGAAAGAAAATTATCATCATTCTTTACAATTTTATTTAAAATTTATACTTCCCAGTGATCATTCGTAACGTTTAATATATTTTAGTATAATTTATTATAATTGAAAATTGAACAAATTAGACCTTTTAGAAAGACTTTGATCGTCCAAAATTTTGCACGATCCGTCCGATGAAAAATCCGATCCGATCCACGATCGAAGGATCTATTTTTAATAATTCAAAATTAAACTTAAAAATTAAACTTTCTAACAAGACTTGAAATATTTTGAAAGTTATTGATATAATTACTGTCCAAAAGAAAAAAAATATATAAATTCAATTAGAATTAGTAATCATTAATATAGATCGATGTAAATCGTTGCGGTTGCGATTTCATTATTTTTCTTGAATCAATAAAGAATATCTTAATAAATTTGATCGATAAATCTTAGAAATTTATACGTAGGCATTTAATTTGCAATTAGATCATTGCCTTTCAAATATCGATCGTATATATTCAATGTAATTCCTGTAACATATTATCATTGAGCTGAACATGTTTTCCAATTTTGATAGATCTTTCCTTACTTCGTTTACTATGATCACGCTCTCGTTGTTAAATAAAACATAGTTTTACGACTCATTGCGATTTCGCAAGTGAGTTACGTCGACAAACGAGAGCTATAAGAATAATTTCGAGTACATCTCGCTTCGAGAAATTCAATACCAAATACAAATTTCATGTAAATGTTCAGAAGAAATACGGAATTAACTAATCTCATGGTATAAATAAACTAGTCGGACAATAATTCCAATTTGGCGATAAAAAGAGCGACGAATGATCCTCAGACTCGAGTGGTGCTCAGAAAATAATCGAGAGTCAACATTTTCATGAATATCATATATAAAATTGTCAAGTTTTTTTTATGTTTCCTTTAACGATTAGAAACTGCTTGAGCACTATTGCATTAAAATTTGCATATTCAAAGTTCTTTGAACGAGAACTATTTAAATCCAATTAGAAAGATACACACTGATCAATAATTCGTTCGTTAAACCTTTCTAGGCTAATCAACAGTTGTGAATCTTCTCGAATGAAGGTTGACGAGTAGATCAACGAAGAAGAAGTTTGCACCTTGGCACGTTTAGTTGAAGCTAAAAACGGTTTTTCTTGGCTCCTTCAGCGAAGAAGTTTGCCTTTTCAAGAAGTCGACAGCCCTTTACATGGATGTCCAAGTGACCACAGATTGCCTAATCTCTTGGACGTTATTGTAAAACGGAACGGTCCTTCTTGTCCAATCGCATTGTGGTAAAAAAAATATGCGTCTTCAACGATTGGAAAAGTGACCTTGATCATCGTGGGAGGAACAAATCAGAGAACATTTTGAGAGAACGTCTCGGGGAGAAGAAGAAGGAACGGGAGGAGGGGACAGAAAAATCTCTCCTTGTTGAAGACGAAAGGGTTGATAATTCAAAAAAGAAACAAAAAAAGAAAAGAAAAAGAGACGTGGTGGATGAACATTCGGCAAACGTAGTTTCTCGGTAAACGTAGTAAAAGTATCTGTATTTTTTTCTTTTTTTTTTTCTCTTTGCCGAGTGATTACCCACCAAGGACCGAGTCTCTTGCCAGTCGCCACTCGAAAGATTTTACGCAATAATAGCACAGCGCATGTTACGTTTCAGTTCTCGAAGCAGAGAGTTACAGACGTATACAAGGCTAGGTAGAGCAACCCCGTGTTGCGGATGTTAATGTGGCTTTGCTCGTAGGAATCGTTACAAAACCAGGAAAGTTTAACGATTCCCATTATTTTGTAACGCCTCGGTTCTGCCTCGGATTAGAGATGGACGTTAGACAACGGGCGTGCCTTCTACTGCTGTTATAGGCTTACCGTACTTATACGTTATAAACTATGTCAATAGAAATGAACGAGCAAAAATATATGCGATTTTTCGGAGAAATTTGGATGATCGCCGAATTGAATTTTATTCAAAAAATGACGACAATCAAATTCGAACGACCGATCAGAATTCTCGAATAAAGGGTGAGCTCTGGTTGAAAAATCGTTATTTTGTAATCGAAATAAAATGCAAATACGTTACGATTTCTAACCGCCTGAGTAGGGGTGATTGAGAATCGAGGTCGATCGTTTCTCCCTACGGCTAGATAGACGATAAAAAGTACTGACTAATCGCGATTATGTGTTTCGTTAAAATTTAACGCGTAACGAAAGATGTGTGTACATATCTATATCCATATATATATATGTACGTGCATTTTCTAACACGAACAGAATTCCGTTTTTACTTCAAGAAAGGATGAATCATGCTTTATTTACGTAAGAACACCTACAATAGCCTAAACACATTTTATGAAATGTATATAGAACAAACGTTTTTAATAAGTTTTTAGCAACCTTCGACAATCCGAAATGCCATTAAACTATTTTGAAAGCATAATTGACACGATAGACTACACGATAATGTAATTCGTCGACTATCGATCGGAAGAAAAGTAATCGAAGAACCGGTAGAATGCAATTTTTTTTACCCTTCTTGTGACCGCGTTCCTCGTCGTTCGAGAATGAGTGGAGATTTCCAAAGGGAATGGTCATATACCTTGTGACTCGAATGATTTCCCGGGTACTGGATCTGAGGTAACGTGGAAAAAAAAGAAAAAAGAAAAAAGAAAAGAGGTAGATAAAATATTTACAATCGCCGATATACCTAGAATGTTGGATTTTATAATGTGTCACGTATCGTTAGACACAAAAAATGTAGAATTGTTATCTAAAACTCGAAATCTCGAAAAAGCTAATTGATTAAAATCAAAGGATCAAGAGGGATCGACCAAGGATCTATGTAGCGGATATCTTGAATAGAAAATCAATTTTTTTCTCATTCGTTTATGCTTTTTGACAGACGCGTTTGTGCCTGTCGACTGCAAGTCTCGAATGCTCCAGATTCGTAAGCCAAGGATGGCGATTGCGACAATCAAGATGCCGGAGGCTATGTGTATTCCCATATCTGTGAACCGAGCTAAGAACCGTCTTAGAAAGTGAACAGAAGCACGCTTGCGTGAGTTTGAGCCTACTACAAACCTTCTCTTTCGGTATCTATATACAAATTCTATATATATCTATATATATCTATATATATCTATGTATATATCTATATATATCTATATATATATATGTATGTATACATAGATATATATATGTATACATATGTATATATATGTATATATACATATGTATTTTTTAATCATTAAAATATGATATTCTATTATTAGATAAGAATATTCGATGATACTGACAGAAAATGGGTTTCTCGATCTGTAAGAATTTAAAACTTAAATAAATGGACGATTATGACGTCGACAAATCTTTCTGATTAAAAAAAAATATCTATTTCATTAGATCATTATTATTACCTCTAAAATTCTTATTTACCTAGAAAAATAATTGTTTAAACACTATTAATTAGAAGAAAAACACTAGAAAAAAGATAGAAAGAAGTAGTTAAAAGATTATCTCATCTCGTTGTGCCAGAGCCGCAGGCAATGACTTTGAGAATGACAAAAATGGAAAGAAGGCATCTTACGGGGTATGCATCGTGTATATCCACGTGCATACATACTATGTAAGCATGTACCATTCACTCGTAAAGACAGAGCTAATTATTTTCCCAGGGACAGCATTATTAATTATTCTCTTTCTAATCCTAGACTAGATCGAATTATTTTCGAATAACTTTAAAAAAGGATAAAAACAAAGAACTACTTCGATCGCATTCTTTTTTTCATCTTTTTGTTTTTTTTTCTTTTTCTTTTTCCTTTTCTTGTCTTTGACGGAACGAAAATAAATTTTGTTAGGTTAAAAGACCCTCAAATATCATGGGATTCGTTACATCCATTAGTAACGAAACGTACGTTTTATTTCATATGTTGCAAAACCGAACTCGTTCAAGTAAACTTTCTTCGCGAAAGCGGCCACGATTGATAGGAACGTATTAGCTTAAACCCGGAAGAAAATTGGTCGGTCGACGTTGCTCTACCGTCTCGTAAAGCACCATTCGCCTGACTTGGTAACTAAATTACTTCGTTCCTCGTTCTCGTAGGATATCCGACGCAATCCTAGGCAAATTAAAAATGTTATAATACTTTGATTTAAAAAAAGAAAAGAAAAACGCAAAAACAAAATTCTAGATGCTAATCCAACAAATAATGCGAATTAAAGTATATATCGTTAGAATATAATCTAATCAAATAATCGATAATCTCGATATAATAATTATAATAAAATATAAAATAGATAAATTATTTTTTTATTGACAAAATTGTGAAATTGTTTTTCATGATTCGAACATCCTTATCGCAAAGAATTTGTATATATGTATAAGTATTTTACTTATATCTTCCTGGATTCCATGAATAAGAAAAGAAAAAGTCGGTCGATTTGATTAGTCGATCGCAGAAACGAACCGCGAAAGAATTACGCAATTGAACGGCCGAATAACCGACCATGCCACGACAATGAGTTTTTCAGAAGTGCAATTATTTTTAGAAAGGAGTCATAATATTTCTAATAACGTCTCACTATGAAAAGTTTTACGTCGTGGAATCCGGTAACGTTTAAAAAAGCGGCCAAGTATTTCGAGATCTAGTACGCATGATTCATTATCATTATTTATCGCAAAGTATTATTTACGATGAATATAAACAAAATAATATTTTATAATAATTGCGTAGACTAATTTAAATAGTCTTAATCGTTCCCAATTATATTATAAAAATCATTAAAATTCATGTTTTTTTTAACATAAAAGTGTATGTGGATATAAATGTATTAAATTTAAAAAGTATTTATCGAATCGAAAAATATCGAAAACATTTAAGAATCGATATCACTCGAGTTCTCTATTTCGCCGACAGATGGCGCTTAGATAGAATGAAACAGGCAAATGGCCGACACGTCAAAGAGTAATATTACGTTAGCGGGAAAAAGAATTTTTTGGCCTGTTGTTTTCTATATATCTTGACTTTCTGAAGCTTTTGTAAATAATAAATTTGTGGTATGATATCCGTAGATAGCAACGGCAAGCTTCAAGATGAGGTTAGTTCATTGTTAAATCGATCATGGTATCTATTACAAAAAAATTTTCTATTAAGGTTAAGTTGTTTATTTACTATCAAAAGTTTCTAATTTTTCGTAAAAATATAGATTTTAATGCATCTTTTTATTTTTGTCTTGTACATAAATTGATATGAATTACTTAAATATTATAGGAAAGCACTAGTGAAAATGGATCGGACGAATATCCAAGAATACCTATTTCCTCGTTAGATAGACCTAAAGAATGGACTTATACTATGAGAAGATGCATGCAGGTATACAATTTCTTATCTCTATAATGACGCACATGAGTCTTTAAGATAATAAATAAAATTAATTTCTTGACAATATATTTTTAGAAAGTGGTACCTGGTTTGTATCTCGGACCATACAGCGCTGCGAGTCGAGCCAAATTGCAATCTTTGATAGAACACGGCATCACTCATATAGTCTGCGTTAGACAAGATATAGAAGCACATTTTATACGGCCAAACTTTCCTGATAGATTCAAGTACATATTTATTTGCGTCGTTAAGATAATTAGACATGTATAAAGAAATATTTAAATATCGTAGGTATCTGGTCTTGGATATAGCCGATACTGCCACAGAAAATATAATTCAACATTTTCAAAGGGTTAAAGAATTTATAGATGAAGGTATAAATTCCGGTGGTCAAGTTCTAGTTCATGGTAATGCAGGGATATCGAGATCAGCCGCATTAGTTTTAGCATATGTAATGGAAACTTATGGACTTTCACAAACGTAAGCTGCCTAATATTGATGTACTTATCTATCGTTAAAATTTCCTAAATATTTATTGATATTTTAGTCATGCATATGCCATAGTACAACAAAGGAGATTTTGCATAAATCCGAACGAAGGATTCATGGCACAATTAAGAGAGTACGAGCCTATATATCAAGCGCAAAAAACATTGAGGAATGGTCAACAAAGTTCTATAAGACAACGAAGCAAAAGAACGATTCATCAAATGGATACTGAACGAGTCGAAGATAGAACAAATGCAATGGATAGTTGATAGCGAGTAAAAATATGCCAAAGTTACCAAAAGACTTAATTTATATTAAAAAAGAATTTAAGGTAGTACATTATACCTTATCGTATTTCAGTTAACCACTGAAATATAGATTATTAAAAAGACATTAAATTCAAATGTACCAGTATTTAAGTGACTGGTTGTAACATATTTTGGATTTAAACAATAAAACGATCTATAATAATCTAAAAAAGAAAAAAAAAACAAAAGGAAACAGAAAAAAAAGACTTCGATAGAGCTATTTCTATAGCCACTATGTAAATTTAAACATTAAAACATACTCATTTCCATTAGTATGTAAATTATATGTAATATTATCAGTTTTATAAAATGAACGCCGTGATATTCTACATGTAACAATCTTTTATTTACTAAGCTTTTAAATACATCTTTACTACTGTCATCGATAAATCATAAAGAAATATAAATAATATTTTCGATGAACTTTTCTTACCAGTTTGTTAATTTTTACAAATTTTCATAACATACCAAGAAATACTTCCATATGCCAGATTTATCGAAATATAGGCATAATAAACATTAACTAAGGATTATTTCATAATTTTAATTTTTATAAATCAATTATACTTATAATAATTACAGACCAATATCATTAAGAACATAATTAATTGAAAATAGTAAATAATTACAAGTAAAAATAATCATATTCACATATATGAGGTTTCTATTTAATTTTTACTGGTATTTTAACACAAATAATATCCTCTTTATTCTTATTTTGAAGTTCCCACTTAACTGTAACAGACAACTGTAAATAACGATAAAAGAGAAATGTTAGAAATATTTAATTCTTATTATTTTCGTAGAAAAATAATTATTTATATTACCCTAGGATACTTTGGATCGACTGGTAAAACAGCTTTATAAGTATATTGAGTATCCTTTTTCAAAGGACACTGTATATTAGATTCAGCATTTGTACATACATTAGGATGTGGTAAAGGAAATGGTATTGGCACATCTGCAATTATACCATGAACAACTGCTTCTACTTCTGAAACATCCTGAGCTAAAAAAAAGCATATCGATACATATGATAATTTAATTTATAGAAAATTATATAAAAGAAAAGAGAAGTAATTTAACTTACATGGTATAAAGTCTATAATTAGAGTTGCATTAGTATTTCGAACGAATTCACATGCTGCTTTGGAAGTATCACAATTAGAAACGGTAATTTTTGTGAAATGTCCAATCTTAGAACCTACAAAAAATAATTAAATAAGAAATCGAATAATACCCTGATATTAACAGTTATAATAATGATCATATATGTATCACATGAACAAAAGATTACAATTATTAAAATACATAATCTACAATTACATAAAAATCACGTTTATAATCAAAAATTTTATCCGATAAACAATATGTTAGGTTTACCAGAAATAGAGAATTATACGAATTACGAATGCTTACGTAAAAAGAAAAAAAAAAGTAGAAATAGAATCAATTTAATGATAGAGTAAAAAACTAACAATCATTTTACATATGAATTTTACGAGACGAAAAAAAAATTCAAAAAATATTGTAGAAAGAAAATAAAAATGTCGTAAACCGTATAAAATCGTCAGCAATTACTTTATTATTATAACAATTTTTTGTGAAAAGGAAATTGTGAAAAGGACTCATTGGCTCGCATTTTATGATCAAAAGCATGAATCACGCATCAAAGTCAAATCAAATGAAATAATTAATTACACGAACGAATAGTTACAAATAATACCTGCTACTTCAATGATATACTTTATTGTAATAGCATCGTAATAGTTATAATATTTGTAAAGTTTAATACAAGCAAATAAAATTTAATATTATAAAACATTTTTTTTTTTTTTTTTTTTTTTTTTTTTTTTTTATATATATATATAAGAAAAATTCAATTATATCATTAATTGCAAACTTTATTTCTTCTCTATTTGTTGAAATTATCATTTTGAAAAGAAAGAGATTTGATATTATAAAAAATTAATTTTGAACGATAGAAAATGATTCGTACGTATATTATCTCACGAAATGTGATATGACATATATAAAAGAAAGTATCCTTTGACTCTACGATGGATGATAATGTACGCCACGAATTAAATTCGTCATTTCTTCCATGGACAAAGACCTTGTTACAATATAGACTAATTGAATTTACAGACGAAAATTTTAACGATGTAAATAATAGAAAAACTGAGACTATAAATTAACTACAATTTAAATTGTTTCTCGAAAATAATAATCTCCTGACGACATATTATTTCGTTTAAATTTTACCGCTTAAAAAAAGCGCGTGACACATAACAACGACGATAAATACATCAAAGTTCATTACTATTAAATTCACATTAAACAAAAAAATCACGCAAAAAATACAAAACATTGTTCTAATAATAAAAAAGAAAAAAATTACTAAAAATAAATAAAAGGCTAACAATTTTTTTAGCATACTATAAACAGAAAAAGATAAAAATTGATATGTTTCTTACCACAATCCAGGAATTCGACAGCATAAGAAAGCTCAATGACACCAGAAACAAAAAGAAACGTGCAGAGAAAGATCCAACGAATCATCTTGTTGTTGCTTCTTCGGCGTTCCCGCGCTGATTAACACTGATCGTTGAGAAAGACACAGAGTGATGGTACTTAGGTATAGAAGAGGCCATGGGGGCGGGAAGACGTAGAGATGGAACGAAAGTGAAGCGCCTCTGTAATGATTAGTTGCTCTTCGTCTACGACATGGGGAAATATATTACGACGGTGTTTACCTATAGCCTTTGTGACATTATCATCTAACCAATTTTTATGAGAAACTTACGAGTTTTTATTTTTTATTTTGTAAACATTTCACCTCTAATTATATCATTTCAACGTAACTTCTTGTTTCTATTTTTGTTAAAAAAGAAACAAATAATTTTACAAAGATAATACGTATTTCCTTATCAAATTACGACAAAACCATCCTTATCAAATTACCATGAAATTTTATGTAGTTCTTGTTTGTGTGTATGTGTGTGTATGTCTACACATAGAAAAAAAGAAGATAAAGATGACTTATGAATCAACATAACTATATATTGTCTCTGTCATATATGAACATTGGATTATATACAAATGAGATAAGTAGGATAATGCTATTGTAACGATAATTGGTTTGGTTTCCTGCAGAGTATGCAAATAGATATAATATTGGCGAATCATATTGATTCTTACGATTTCATACGAACATATCGATATATTACTATACAACGAATTATTTGTGTTTTTATAAGTTATATAGGTCTAATGAAGATAAAAGAAACAGAAAATAAAATTAAAAATGCACTTCCCTAATGTTTCTCTTATAGGCATAAGACATTCAAATTAGCGCGGTAAAGTAACGTTGATGCTATCATGATGGCGCTTCGATACAACGTCATAAGTCGGAAATGACGTATCTACGACGTTCATCCACGTAGCTCATGATTATCTTGTGATCGTGTTGATTGACGTCAAATACGGCACTTTGTATAACGTTCTCTGTTCGTGCACAACGTAAGTATTATAATAGAAGATATCTTTTTTATTTCTTATTAAATGTTACTCTTTCATATATATTTTAATTATCTGTAATTTATCAAGAGAACGTTGATTTTTTGTAACCTAATATCTAGTACGTTTTATATTTCAGGTTAGATATATATAAAGTATATTTTGTTTTCATAAATCTTCATATAACTGTGGATGTTATTTCTGACTTATTTTATGTCTATATTCATTAGTAAGTTTAGTTTAATATCAAAAAAGGTTTAATTTGATATAAATATAAAATATTCAGTCAAGATTAGAACCTTAAAGTGTATCAAATATAGATACTTTGCTTATTTTAATGAACGCTTAAACAATAGCTTTAATTTCGTTACAAATAGACTACATTTCCATATGTTTAAAGAAAATATATGTATTATTTGTTAAAGAAATAATTTATGAAAATTAAGAAAAAATTTAATATTTAATACATATATTAAGTATTAAATGTTAAAGAAAATATATGTATTATGTATGAACTTATAATTAACAACAAACAAGATAAATCAGTTGTTTTGTAGCTATTAAAGTGTTATTTGTTTTCTATGATCCGCAGAAATTTTACTATCATGGATCAGGTTAAAAAACTAACAGAACCAGGACGCCAGTTCGCCAAAGACAGTATACGTCTTGTAAAAAGATGTACAAAGCCAGATCGAAAAGGTATAAGAAATATTTCTGTAATATAAAGAAATAGAAGGATATTTTTCTTTAATGCATGTGTCTTTTTTTTTTATAGAGTTTCAAAAAATTGCAATCGCAACTGCCATCGGTTTTTGTATAATGGGTTTCATAGGATTTTTCGTAAAATTAATTCATATCCCTATCAATAATATCATTGTGTAAGTACTATCTAAATTTATTTTTTCAAAAGTTCTTTAAAATTTCAAAGCTAAACATTTATAATTGTTCACAGGGGTTCGTAAATTCGTACTATATAAAAAATATTGTTAAGCTATAATAAGTTCACCTGGTCTGTCCTCCGCTCCTATTTTAACTTAATTTATATAATATAATATTTGTTTATTAAATTTATCATGATTATAGAAATAAATACATAAGATGTGTATAATACAATGAGTTTTATAATAAAATAAGAAAAAATAATCGATCTTTTTTTTATTGATGGTTTTTAAAAAAACAAAATATTAATATCCAAGGCACTTTTATTTAGAAAATTAATGATTTTCTCTATGTTTACAATATTAAATTTCTAAAGCCATTGTGCTAATATTATGTTAGCATGTTATTTACAGTTTTTATTTTCGACAGAAAAATATCGTGCAAAAAAAGAACTATGAAAAAGGAAAAAAACACAAGTTTCGAATGAGTTTAATATGAGTAAAAAGTAATCATAGAAAATTTTATAAAAAAAAAAAGCCTGGACATATAAAATTATTATAAAATAACGAGTAATTTGCCCAGGATTATATCTTTTTTTACAGAAATCTCTATAAACATTATGTCATTTGCTAGAAATGATCAAATTAAATTTTGAACATTGACAACGTTCCAAAATCAAGGCACATGTTTTAACGAACAGTTTTATGTGCATTTTTACGTATTTCATAAAGGCAGTAATGCGTTTTTTATTTAGCTATAAAAACAGATGCCAAAAGTGTTACTGAAATAACTCGCATGTATGAACACTTATGCATCTAAGAAATACATTTGAAGGCATAAGAAGAAGTATTTCTTTTCGATATTAAACTGTGATAATCACAAAAAAAAAAAGAAATAAATGTGTATAGAGGAATAAAAAAAATACTGTTTTTTGTTTGTTTTTTTTTCCTTTTTTCAATATAAATTTAAAGATGCATTTGAATCTTATATATTAATTGTTCCTAAAATAATGATTTATTAGAAAAAAATAGACACCGATTAGATGTGAGATTATTAATCTTATAACATTTCTATTAAATTATTAAATACTCTCTTCAGGCAACTTAACAAAATTTAATATAATGATAAAAAGAAATATCTAAAGCACCAATGTGTGTAACTATATCGGTTCACTTATTTAAATATATTCTTATATCGTAGGTAATAAAATTTTGTATATGTAATCATCTCATACGTAATAACATAACGTAAGAAATAAATCTTCTCTTCGCTTCAATTAAAAGAAGCGTAGGAAGACTTTGTTTATCACTTAGATTACTTTGATTTTATGGCAGCAGCATTCTAACAAGAAGCATTTGATTTGTCTATTTTAAGCATATTTCTTAATAATCATAATGTTCTGCGCTAATAATTTAATTAACTTACGTTAATTGCAAGAACTCTTTAATATACCCAAGGTACGTTTCGTTATAAAGAATCACAAAGTATTTGCAAAAATATACACATAGAATGTATATAAGAAGAGTGTTTACGCGTGCATGCGTACGCGAACGCGTGTGTATGTGTGTGTGTGAATAGTCAAAAGATCAATTTTTAACGTACCAAGGGAGGGTAACTACCCACAACTGAGGTATATCGTTAGGCACTTATTTTTGATTTTGTTAACAAATCTAACAATCTGTCATATAATAAAATGTACATCAATAATTAATTGTGCATGTATGCCTGTAGGTATAATATATATTTATATTAAATGTCATTAATTATATATTCATAGTAATTATAAGTATCCTGCAAGGGCCAATATCAACAAAAACACTTAACGTATATATCGGGTAAGCATTCTATTTTGTCAGCAAATAAACGAAAAATATCTTTTGATTGTTTGAAAATCGCATGCAGCACTATGTGCAATAAGCGAATCATTCTGCATAATTAAATAGCGTTTAAGATCGAATCCGTTTATTGTACGAATTACAATAAACAAGAATGTCACAGTACGGTTATTACGAAGGAATGTCTTCGAGCGTTCTCTATAGAACATTACGAGCATGTTAAAAAGAAACAAAAAAGAAAGAAAGAGAGAAAATGTAAATAAGAAAAGACAGGTGTATAAGAAAAATGGAAAATATAAAGCTAGAAAAAGAAGAAAGAAAAACAAAAAGTTGTTCACATTTTACACAAATAATAAAATATTAACTTATAAGTTAAGGACTTGTTACGGAAATGAGAGAAGATTAATTAAAATCTGCTCGATTAACCCTTAAATGCACAAGACGTTAATCTTGTATATAATTTTTTCATAATTTCAAGTAGGCAATATATCTTTTGTTTTAAAATAATCCAACAAAATAAATGCATTAAAGGGTTAAAAAGACATGATCAACAGAAATTCTTTAAGAAAAATTCCAAAGCTAATCTAATCATTGTTCTTTATCATCTTTGTATGTGGAATGCATATGTAGTCTTTCCACTATTGATCAAGATCAAGCCGATTCATTGATATTCTTCTCTCAGAAAAAACCGTAAAGAGAAAGTTAAAGCTAAACGGTGCAACCAGAATCGGTGGTTGGTACGTAAGGACTTTCCTGTCGATAGAAATCACCTTCGTATTCCTCGATTTTGACAGGATAATCCGTGACACAGTTTTGAGGTTGATTCAAGGCTGGTGGTGGCTGAACGAAGTTATCCTGGTAACTTGGTAGATGCAATGGTTCGGCATATTGCTGATAAGAGGTATCCGTAGCACCACCTTGTTTCAAACAAGTTGGTCCATGTAAACTGAGCATATCGACCAATCTACGCCTTTGCATCTCCAGCTCCTGGATTTGTGATTTGAGGTCGTGATTTTGTGTTTCTAAGGTCTCAGATTCTTGCACCAGAATCACCGTCTTCTCACGTTTCTTCAGCCGACATTTGGTAGCTGCTATTTTGTTCCTCTCTCGTCTCCTCCGTCGTCTCTCCTCGTCCTCTGGTGTCAACTGTAAGACGTTTAGCGGAGACTGAGATGGGCGAAAGTTAGTAGAGAAAAGAAAAATCTCGCGTTTCGCGTATCTCTCTCTCTCTCTCTCTCTCTCTCTCTCTCTCTCTCTCTCTCTCTCTCTCTCTCTCTCTCTCTTTTTCTCTTTTTTGATGATGCTCGATGAGGTAGCGACTTACAGTCACGACTGTTTTTATCGTTTTAGCGAGCTAACAGTATGCGATTTTTGTTCTTACTCCACCCCGGTTGTTGTTGTTGTTGTTGTTGTTGTTGCTCCCGTCGTCCTCCTCCTCGTCGTCCGCACTACCATCCTCTCTTTTAGTCCTCTTCTTCCCCTCGTCACCACTTCCGTTTGCTCGTCTCTTAGTTTGTAACGTCAACTTTAGGCCTATTAACAAACAAATCTGATATAATAAGTATGCAATGTATTTATATTATTTCTCCCCTGTGGGTTGGGGATAAAATATATGCACAGTATTCCCTGGTTATCGTAAAAGGCGATTAATAGGAGTTGAGTATTGGTTCGACAACCCAACCTCATAAAAACCCACTTGTTACTGAGAAAGAAAGTCAAACTGATTACTAGCACAAACTCCTGAAAGAGGTTGACAGTCACTCTGAACCGTAATGCCGATGTATGTATTTATGTATTTATGTATGTATGTATGTATATATGCATAAATTATATAAAAATTATATAATTTATAATAAAATAAGCGAACCTTCCTTGATAAGCTGACTACAAGTATGTTGAACACTTGGTGGACTGGGTTCACCACTGCTAGTCGAGTCGGTACGATCTCTGCTTTTCTCGTTGCCATAGTTCTCGAACGGATTGATCATGGAGATCAAGGAGTTTACGATTTCCGGTGTCCTCGGAGTGACCTCGGCCGCCGCGACACCGAGAAGACTCGCTGCAGCCGTTGGACTAGGATTCACGTTCACGTTTAGATTGTACATGATCGATTTTCATCTAATCTGAAACAACAAATCGTCGATCATGATGTATAAATATAGATCACTATGCGACTCTTTCCTGGTAATAAAATTGCAAATAGTATATGCAAAATTTTTTAAAAGCAATTTTTGTGCATTTTTATAATATTTTTAATAAAAATTAATAAATTATAACATTTAATAAAAATTCATAAATTATTAACATTTGGAAACAGTAAAAATAATTCGCGTCATAAATCGAGTAAAATTACTCCTATCATCTTCCGGCTTGGAAATTCCAGAAACGTTTGATAATGGAGCAACATCCTTGACTGCGGTTTTGGTAATTTTAAAGAGATCAAGTCGAGCCATCACTCTGTTTAAACAAAGTCAATATTCTTTGCTTCTCGAGTGTAAAAGAAAGAAAGAAAAATAATCGAAAGTTGTTCTTATTTCTTATCGATAAACACGAACTAATAGATTCTTAAATCACACGTTTTTGGTTTTATTTCATTTTATTATGAGTTAAAGATTATATTCAAAGAGAAATTATTTTGTACTAATTTTTTAACATTAAAATTGACAAATCTTAAGATCTATCAGAATGTTCAATAAGTAATACTACGTGCACAGTATTTTATTAATACTGTATTAGTACAATATTATTAACATAGCAAATATAATCTAACATATGTCAAATACATCTTCCAAACATGATATATAGGTCAGTAGGTAAATTTCTCGCTGGCAGAGAACCCTTTCTTGTATTTTTACAAGATACTCTTTCTGGAATCCCAAAGACGAGTTCGTCTCGAGGAAGACCTTTTTTATTTCGACTTTTTGTTTTTTTTACTCGAACGACCCACGAGAAATAAGAAAAAAGTCAAAGTAAGAGCGGAGGAGGAACCGTAAATGGTGGAGAAGGAGCAAAAGGAGGTGCTGGTGGAGGTGGCGAAGGTAAAGGAGGAGGAGAAGACGAAGAAGGAGAAGGAGAGTTGCAAGGGCATTAGGCTCCGAATACGGAACGATATAAAATTCTTACGAAACGTTCGCACGCATACACGAAGGAACCCAAGAAACTTGTAGTGAACGTCGTAAATGGATACACTCACAGAAAAAGAAACAGGAACTGAGGAAAGAGAAAGAAGAAGAAGGCTCTCTCTCTCTCTCTCTCTCTCTCTCTTTCTCTCTCTCTTTTTCTCTCTCTTTTGACCAACAACCACGAACTGAAGAGAATTTCTACGCTCAAAAACCAAAGATGCGACCTACGAAACGACTTTTCTTCGAGAGACTTATGAGATTTATCAATTGAAATAAAGGTCTGAATGTGTGTGCATCCATGTGTGTGTTTGTGTGACACATCTAGAGATAGCAAAACTCCAATATTTCTCTTCAAAGGTATCAACCCAGAACTTTTCGAAAAGAAATTTTCTTGACAGCTATTGACAACCTTTTAGCCCGCCCACCCAAGTCGTCAATCTTTTCTTTTTTTTTCTTTCTCTTTTTTATAAAGATACGAAAATATTTTTTTGTTATCTTTGTTACAGTAATAAAGAGTAGAAAAGGAAGCTTTTCTTTTAAATTTCTTTTTCTTCTTTTCATTTAAATTTCCAGCTCGATAAATAAGTTGATAAACAAAAGTTATTTTCAAAAAAGCAAGAAAATGAAAGATATCCTGTTGACCTAAAGAAGTCCTTCTAGAAATAATCAAAAAACTTGGAGAGATACGTTCGTTCAAAGGAACGAACAGGTGTCCGATCGAAGCTATTGCTGGCTCTGTTCGCCGTCAAATTTATAAATAGAAATCGTTTGATTTTGACGTACGGTCGGGACGCTTCGGTATTCGGGTGATCCCTTGACGAAGCCTTCGAAGCGGAGCTTTCGATTGTATCAAATGACCACCTCGATACAACAACAAAAAATCCATTTTTTCTATATACAGAATAAAAGTTGCTAGATAATTTCTAAAATCAATTACTCTTATTAAATTATAAAATGTCATAGAGAATGAGAGAGAATTGTTCATATCTTAATGGGAGATCTATCGATCGATCTTCGATGGTACATAACCGAGAAGAAATGAGTACACGGACTGTTGCTAACTTAGAAATTATAAATGCCGGCTGGCTTATTTTGCGCCAAGGTACGTCGGTACGTAGAAGAGCGTAGGCGTCTAAGAATACACACGCACTTCCGACTCTCTTAGGCTCGTTTCTTCAAAATCGATCAGTTAGATCGATCAATGATCGAAGAAATAGATCTTCTTCATTTAATTTCTATAACTTCATTCTTTTGTCTATCAAAAAAAGAAAATATATAAATTATGTAACATCAAATTTATACTACAAATTTATTTCTAATCAGTGTTACAGGCTGAGCTAAGAATATATAACTGATTTTTAAAAACAATTATTCTCTTCTAAGACTTTTTAGGCTTGTAGTATTAAAATGTGAAAAAGATTAGCCGATGAAGTCTCAAGAAAGAGTAATTGATTTTTAAAATCAGCTAAAAGCTTTTGGGCCACTTTGTACAAGTATTTATGATAAGAAAATGAAATATAATTTTGTAATTAATACTTTATTGTAAGCAATAAAGCATGAATTTATTATTTCAAATGACAAAGCAAAAATATTGTATATAACGAGATATACGAATTAATCTAAATATTACATTGGTTTCATTCGATTAGATTTGAATATTTCTTACGATGTGTTAGTAAAAGGGTTCATTTCGATGGAGCAAGCACGTTTCATCGTATCGATATCGGCGAAACTAAACACACGAGAGGGAGATATCGCTCGAGAGGCGATCTTTTAAAGAGAACTTCTCGGAACGACGACAAAACTCGGTCGCTCTTATAATACGCTCTTATAATAGAAAGCAAGTTGTAAATAATAATAAAAAGAATAATTATTTATATCTCATTGATATTAAATAAAAAATCTATACAATCTGAAAAAAGTTAACCTAAAGTCTCGAAAAAAGTAATCTATTTTTAAAAATCATCTAGGAAATTTGTTTATACTCATCGAATAGTAATTATTAGAAACAATATACTATGTTTTGTATTATTTAGCAGCATATGCGATGATTCTCACCCTAAATCTTGTACTGCTAGTGAATAAAACTTGAGCGATAAAAAGGGGTGAGGGGAAAAGAGGAAATGTATAGAGAGAAAGAGAGAGAGAGAGAGAGAGAGAGAGAGAGAGAGAGAGAGAGAGAGAGAGAGAGAGAGAGAGAGAGAGAGAGAGAGAGAGAGAGAGAGAGACAGAGAGAGAGAGAGAGAGACAGAGAGAGAACTTGCGCAAGCGGTGACCATCTGGCAAGGAAGCTTTTATCGTGCTTTTTCGGCACGGTTGCCGACATAAACGTAGGCGTCCTAATTCCTACAAACATCGTGTCCCCATATCAAACGCCTTCGCAAAACTCCTCTCGTAGTTTTAACGAGAAGCGTCATGAGAAAGGCGACAGAATCGAAAACTTGTAATACTCGCCTTTTTTGTAATTTTTAAATTAAATCCATGCGTTTCTTTACGAGCAACGTTTTATCATAATGATAGCCATCATTGTGCGGATCAAAACGATTTTTATTTTCTCTTTCGAAGTATACGAAAAAGATCGCGTAGGAAGTATATAAAAATTGAATAAGTAAAAAGTCTTCGTAATCGAGTACTTTTATATGTTAGATTTTAGTTCAATTAGGAAGTATACCATGTGTCTTTCTAAATATATTTCACATTTCAAAATAAAATGTGCACAATTTTCATCGATCACATTAGAATTCAACGTTTTGAAAAACAACAATTTCTCTCTTTCTTTTTTCTTTTTTTTTCAGAACAGTATAGAAGAAACCAACTCGAAGAAAAAAAAAGATACTAGTCGATTAATAAAGATTGATGCTTTCCAAGCCCGCATCATCCCTCCCTCCTCAGTTTGTATTCCTTAATGAGTGAGAATTTTTTTGATGTTCTACCACTGCAAATTCGTAATTGGAGAACATAAGCGGGGAATATATTCTACACACACGCACGTTCAAGTACTTTACCGTTCATTAAGTTCTTTATAGGTATATATTCGAGACGAGTCGTATTTTAGGAAGTTAACGACCATAATGAGGACTTTCGAGGAACGTATGTAGTAGAACAAATAATTACAAAATGTCACGGTAGTAATGATAATGGTTTTCGATGTCCGAAATAATCGTCCGTGTGATTTTTCCTCTATATCACCAAGTAGAATCTTTTTATACGATGCTACTTTTGGTGTTAAAGAAACAGGACCAAGAAACAGGAGAAGAAAAAAGAGAAAATAATGAGAGAGGATGCCGAAACTTTATTTGAGATTCTCTAGCCTGCTTTGAACAAAAATAAAACAATTTTGATATAGATATATACTTACAATAATCGCGGTTACTATGAACACAGAGTTTCCCACATTTATCGCACGAGTTATACATTAACCTTAACTATTTTTTTCTTTCTTATATATATATATATATATATATATATATGTAAAAGCGGCATACTTCAAAGTAAAAAACCTTGAAAAACATTGTATACTCTTTAAATAATACGTATCAGTCAGTTTTCGTTGAAATGGATCGATTTATACATCTCTCTTTACTTCCTAGTCCATGAGTAACAACGAATATTTGCGAAATGATAAAAACCTAATCTTTGACTATTTTCTGTTAGTGCAGAACATTTTTAAACGTATCATTTATTTAAAGAATTTCATTAATTTACTTTTAGGAAAAATATATTTGTTAGTTATATAAAATTCGGCTGAGCTAAAAAGATAAAAAAGGATTTTCAATCGACGTAAACTGAAAGTTTATAATCGCCGAGCACGTGCGATCGTGCCTTAGGAATCTCATGCGTGCACACACAAGAAGCAACACGAGATTACATAATCCAAGAGAAAACATATATACATATGTACGTAGTACACGCGTGTACAACGGCACGTCGTCGAGAAACTCGATTTGATTAATTTTTCGACAGGTTGTAAAACTTCACATATAATATCCTACCATATTTATAAAGAATAGTCAAAAATCATTGTAAAAGTCCGCGACTTCATTATGAATTATATTTCCCCTTCTCTCTCACTCTCTCTCTCTTTGATCTTCGACCGCCTTCAAAATATGAGTCGTCTCTCGTAGAATCATAATATTCACAAACAAAACATTGTACGCATTTGCCAATTCGCTATAGTATATCTCTGCTAGTACACGCGACTCGCCATCCCGTCAAATAAACAAGAGGAAAAGATTTCGAAGCTCTCGTCTAAATCTGCATCTTTCTTGATTCGAAGAATTCGAAAACGCATACATGCATATAGATGTACATAGATATTAAGCAAACGGAATGTAAATGAACTCGTTAGTTACGAAATTTTCAAATTGTCTAATATTAAGATTTTTCCTTTTCTAATTTTTTTTTAATTCATAATAGAAGATCGAGATGTAAACAGACAAAAAAAACAAGTTTTGTAAACCTTATCAATTGTCAAAGTGGCGCGAAATTTGTAATACAAATAAAGGCGACGTTCTACTCGTACATCCGCACTCGTAGGCACATCCTTCGTTATGTAACACACATGCAAGCTTCGTGGTGCAGGATGAGATCGTAATTACGATAGTGTCATGTCGATAACGTTCTCGTGATAACGTATCGCACCTCGATTAACGTTTACACGTTCTTTCTAATATGTAAGTCCGAAAGCGATCGAACGTGCACGTCCAATAAATCCGGTATTAGTATCTTTCTTTAACAGTATACGAGAAAGAGTAAGAGAGAGAGAGAGAGAGAGAGAGAGAGAGAGAGAGAGAGAGAGAGAGAGAGAGAGAGAGAGAGAGAGAGAGAGAGAGAGAGAGAGAAATGAAGTAAACTTACACACGCACACGCCATCAATTGTACGTAATGCATTAACATTTTAAATTCAATCGGTATATTGATGCCCTTGAACAATAATGAACTCTCTCTCTCTCTCTATATCTCTTCCTTTCTATCATACTTCTTACTCTTTCTCTCTTATTTAAGAAAAAGAGAGAGGACATGCGACTTTAAATTCAGTTATATCATCTTTCGTAGTCAGCTGTAAGAAGGCTATTCGTATCCTGGACGCCGATAAATCGGTAGTCACCTTTGCTCATGTCGTATGTATGTTACATACGTAAGAACGTACCTCTCGCATTTTTTCTGCAAAGAAGAAGAAAAAGAAGGGGAAGTTGAGTGCTCGTAGAAATTAAATCCGAATCGATTCGAGGGACGTACGCACCCGCTTCTCTTATGCTTTTATCTCTTTTCCTATCTTCATTGACCTTCCGCGAGAAGAAGATCGTGCTATATTCATATATATATTATATATATATATATATATATATATATATGCACACACATATAGTAGCATACATTTGTATATACGCCTCGTTATAATAGTTACGTTTCATTCGTTCGTTCTTAACCAATTAAAAACACGTATATCCTGCGCGACACTTGAAAACGACGCTGTCGCGACGCGCCATTCACGATCGATCGTTGGACGACGAAATGTCACTAAGTTCACGGCCGCGAAAAGGATCTATTCTACCGACGACAAATCTACCGTTCCTATTGGCTCCGTCGATAAGACTAAAACCTTTTGATCGGATTATTTTGCCTTGAAAAGAAGAGAGAGATAAGATTATATATATATGTATATTGCTTTCATATAATATTGAGCATGCCCTATGAAAAACTAATCATTTGTTTTCTTTTTTCTTTTTTAATTATATTAATTTAGAGATTCTGCGTATTATTATTTTCTATTAGACCGTAAAGTACTGTCAAGAACGTACCGTTACTTTTAGAATAATTATCTTCGTTATATTCGAATACATTCGTCATTCGAAATCTCCCTGCAAGTTCGATTTTTAAAAAACTGACTTACAATTAGAAACACGAACGCATTTACCATGCTCATCTAAACACCTCGCTCATCGTCGAGATAATACATAGAAAACTTCAAAGGCAAATGGACATTATCCATTCATATTCATGAATCTACTATTATGAACACCCTTCTCGTTTCTATTCTCATGAAAACTATACATCTTGCTTTCTGTCTCTCCTCGAAAATTGGATAGAAACAGGATACGAGGCCGCTTAAATAATTATCGAAACCTATTGTTGTATAGATCTCTTTTGTTTGCACGTGTTTCTACGGGTTCTTTTTTTTTGAATAAACTAAAAGTTAGCTTTGAAAGAAGCGCATATACGTGTTATTTATTGTACGGTTAAAATAATTAAAATGAATTTGCATTAATAGATAAAGAAAAAAATTAAGCAGAACCCATGTTTTTATTAGTAATGGCGCCAAAGATTAAAAAAGTTAGTATGATTAAAGAAATCATTTAATATTCATGAAACAATATTCATTTAACGGAAATATTAATATTTCTTCCTAATGGGTTCATTGTTTAAAATCACAACATCGACCTAGTATCGATCTATAAAACGTGTTTCCTAGAGACCGATCACAAGATTTATTGCATGCATAGCTGGAAAGTGGAGGGGAGAAGGAAAACACGTGCATCGTCGTTGAAGAAAAAAAAGATGAAAAAAAAGGAAAAAAAAAGAAATTTAGCATGCGAAGGAGGTTATATCCTACCTTCTTTCTGCTCGGTAGAAAAAAAAAACATCAAAGTTGTGGTAGAAACGACGAGAGGATGATATCGACGACGATAAACGTCGACAAATAACGTCGGTGTTCTTTCGATATAGTAGACGCAAGAAAGAAAAAAACAAAAAAAAGAACAAACAAAACACACGTAAGAGACACTCTCTACGAAGGATACACGAAACGTCGGAGGGTGATAAAGAAAAGAGAAGAAAAAAAACGTGAAAGAAAAAGATTAGACGCGATTTAACGCACGCACGTACGCATGCACGCACGCACGTACGCACGCTCATACAAAACATCCGCCTATGTCGGCTGCCGGCGCACGACTGTGGATAATTCGCGCTCGCGACCGGCCTAGATATATGGAAGTTATTTTTAGCGAATGTTGTCACTTACCATAGTTTCTATTGGTCTGCGATGACGTCGTTCAGAATGGCCAAACATTGTGATTCGTCCGAGATGCGAATACGGTCGAGATCGCGAACGACACACGAAGTCAGTCGCGCATCGTCTTTGGGCGCGACTCGATTTTCTTCGCGCCTGAATCTGTCTTTCTTTTTCTTTCTCTTTCTCCTTCTCTCTGTTCCCTTTTTTCTCTTTTTCTCTTCGACTGAATCCTTTTTTCACCCTTTCTTTCGTTATATGATAACGATTTCTCTCTCCGCTCTTTGTCGTTTTTTTATTGACACGTCAGATGATTCTAGAATAAATAAGTTACCTCTTGATACCCGCTTCTAGATGCTAATAAATTACAGTAAGAGTGACTACTCGAGAAACACTTCACACTTAATCGTTAGAAATTCACTAGTGTCAAGGTTAATGGTAAATTCTGCTCGAAATAAAGATCTAGGAAAAATTAAATTAGTTTATATCTTTTTGATGGGTAAATTGTCAATCAAGTTTCAGGTGAATAAATATTATTTATGGATCATATTGGTAATGATAATGAAAGGAGCATTAACACACCGTGCGGCATGCTGTGCTATTAATTTACGCGGAGCTTTCGAAAAGCCTTGAGGCTGAACGCCGTGCCTCTTTTCTGTTGTATGAAATCACGCTATTTCCACGGAGTAACTATTATATGAAAATTACATGCTAAAATTAATCATGGATAATTACCAAGGGACAAGCACATAGATAAAAGATCTAATGAAAAAATAAAAAGAATTATAGGGGAAACTTGCGCTTTCTCGACATAATCTCGCTTTGATCCTACAGATGATGAAGATATGCAAAATGAGTGGAGTAATGGTAATGAACAATGCACGTGTTGAGTGCAGGATCGAATACATTTCACCATTCTTAGTCATTAATATAACTGGCACTATACCTCTTGTAATTTAATATTTCTAATATCTCGTAAGAAAAGAAAGATTATAAATAATTTCATTGTTGTTTTTATAACTTAAATTTAATGGTTTGAAATTTATTATATTTTTCCTATACATTCTCATAAATCAAAATACAAAATATTGCCTATAAAAATATAACATAGTATTAAAAAATAAATGATTTGAACTACGAAAAAATATACATAAATAATAAATTATAATATATCTTTAAATTATAAATGTTGATTTATTTTGTAAATTATGTATTCTCTTATAGTTATATACATATTCAGATTAAATTAAATTATGTACTGGCAAAATATTGGATGTCAGATAAAGTGACATCTGATGAGTTGCCATGGAATTAATGAAATATGATGATTTTCATGGTTAGGGAAAATGTTCAAAGATACTTTTAAATATTATAAAAGACGTAATCCATTGCCTGATTTAACAAATGTAATTGACTTTAATTATCCAGATATTATTAAAGTATGTATGTTTGATGTATTATACCTTTTAATGTATATATATATATATATATATATATATATATATATATATGTTTATATATATATATATATATATATGTTTATATATATATATATATATATATATATATATATATATTTATGTATATGTGTATTTATTTCTAGGTTAAAAACATTAAAACACATTTTACAAATGACACATATGAAAAGAAATTTGGGTTAAAGTGTTCCAAAGATTGGAAAATTTATGAGTTGTTAAATATTCCAGGTAAACTAATATCATTGAGTAATATTTTCTTTAATTTAACCTAATGTTTATTATTACTTGCAGGACTTATTTTCATTGAAAATCCATTTACGACAAGTGGTCATCATTATTGGATCATAAAATGTTTGAAGGATTATTCGAGGAAACCAAATAAATTAAATTTAGATGCTCATAATATTTTAACTGATGAAACTTGGTGGGACATATGTTTCAGGTAAAAAAAATACTCGTAATTATATTTTAAACAAATTATTTTTTTTCATTTCTTTTTGTAGATCCAATAATAATAATAGAGCAGAAAATTTACTCCCAAAGTTAAGATGGGCAACACTGGGATACCATCACGATTGGGATACAAAAGTATATTCTGAAAATTCTAAAACGCCTATGCCTATTGAACTTATCGAATTAACACAGTTTCTAGCTAGGGTATTAAATTTTCCGGAATTTAAAGCAGAAGCAGCTATTATCAATTATTATCGAATGAATTCTACGTTAGCAGGACATACCGATTGTTCTGAACCAAACCTAGAAGCACCGCTTTTTTCCATTAGTTTTGGACAGACTGCTATATTTTTGATAGGTGGTCTTTCGCAAGAAAATCCAGCAGATGCTTTATTTTTACGAAGTGGTGACATAATAGTAATGACTGGTAAATCGCGTTTAAGATATCATGGAATACCTAAAATTTTATCATCCCAATTAGTTCCTTGGGATATGGATGAAACAGAGACTAATGAAAATGACTGGATTCATGCCAAAAAATACATATCTAAAGCTAGAATAAATATAAACATAAGACAAGTATTAAAAGCTAGCCAATTGACTTTATCTTAAATTATAATAGCAAATGTTATACAGTAATGTAAAAAAGTTTATAGGAAACTATGTATTCGTTTTACCTCTTAAACATAGCTATTATCGTAATAAAAACTTAATTTAAAGTCATTCAATAAAAACTTATGTAATATATTATTTTAAGTCGCTGTCTTTGTCTTGTTCTATTACATTATGATAAAAAATAACAGAAATATTTAAAAAATCCCATGCTATTGTTGCCATTCGTGTTAAAAAATATTGAGACTTTTTTGTATGGTCTTGCTTTGAATTTGCCGATTCATTAGCATCTGCATAAATACGAATATTTGGAAGGCATGATGAAGAAACACTTGAAGTTAAATATGGTTTGAGTATTATATTAGTAGCATCATGTATTGCTGTGTTCAAAATAAAATTTTTTGAAATATCTGGAGCATGGATTATCATTTTTTTCCTTTTTTTAATTCACTGAAAATGACATTAATCTTCATTATCTAACAAATCAAAACGTATATAAGATAATAGAAAATTCGTATAATTACAAACCTTGTATAAATCGTTCAATGTTCAATGTTCTTTTTTCAATATGTCCATTTCATGAAAGCACATTAAACTTTAATGAAATTGCTCTAATTATTAATCCATTAAAAAATTAGTCAAATATTGTCATGCTTCAAACGTATGTTAAATTTTATGAATGACAAATGTATGACTTAGAAAAAAAAGTTCTATTCATCCGTCTGAGTATTTCGTCGCATGCGTTTCTAATTATTCCTGGTCTCCAATAACTTTGGTGTATATTTTTTGAATTAGCAATGTTTAAATCTAATCTGAAAAAATTATTTGATTTGTCTTCTTGTATATGATAATAGCGATTCTCTATTGTCAATCGTTTTTCAAAAGAATTTTTCAATTCAGTTAATGTCATATTTTAGTATAAAAGAATTTTAAAAAATCAAAATTACGTTTCTTTACTCTTAGAATACTTAAAATTTAACAAATTAAAAATATCGAAATAGGCCATATAAAACAAAAATACAAAGATTGAACATATTACTACATACATAAAGTATAAAATGATATCTTTACAATAGAAAAAGGTATAATATTACCATAATTTATACAGAAGAAGCATATATCTATCAAATGTATTTCAGATACAATTCAATAGACGGCGATAGCTGATACTTACCATTATAAAATTTGTCTTCGATCTGTCGCTAGATCATACGTTCTTAATGAGCACTATATGATTTAAATTTACAGATATACAAGTGTACAAGTTCTAACATAAGAGAAATTTAGCTTATGCCCTACTCTAATATTTTTAGAGTGTAGAGTCCTGATAAATTTAAAAAGTCTTGATATAATTTATAATTTCGATAGTTTTCATTAATATTTTTGTTTTTCTTGAAAATCAAAGAATACAATTTTATAAAAAATGAAAATTCTGTTGAAATATATTTTAATTGATAATATACTCTCTGTGAATACAAATATTTCTTATGTCAAAAATGTAAACCAGTTTTTTTTTTCTTTTTCTTTTTTTTTCTTTTTTTTTTCTTTTTTTTTTTTTTTTTAGATCTGCGACACTAACTGCTTATACAGTAAATTAACTATCGTAAATAACATTGTGCGGACCAGCCTGCTAATGAAATTTATTACAAGTAAATTAGGGCAGCCTGGTTTTATTAATTTTGATCAACAAGACTAGAGTAATGGTAATTGTTCAGCATGTAACAATTCAGTAGCAGCTGCAGAATCAGCACACATAACTAATGTAATGCCTGCTTGGTAAGATGCAGGTATACGAATATGAGTTGTACCAATAGTTGTAACATTAGGCTGTTGTCTCTGATTCATTGCTTCTCGTATCATATTTACAACTTGTCCTGTTATAAAAAAAGAAATTTTGGGAGCATATATACCAAGTTATTAATTTGTAAAAAATCAAAATAAATAAAAAGCGGAATCTAGTAAGTATAAATTCACCTAGAACATTAAGTTTCCTCCATTTCTGATCCATCTTTGCAAGAAGTGTTAAATCAGTATTTACATTCCAACGTGCCAACACATCAGCTCGTCTCACTAATAAAATACTAGGGCTAACAAGCTGATGCCAAACTAGCTGAAAATATTAAGTAAAATAATAATTATATATTTATAATTGATTACTTCCCAAATTTTAACTTTATTAACAAACCTGTTCTGGTAAACATTGTAAAGGATTCGTTAAATATATGCCTGCTTGTCCTACGCCAAATATCATTTGATGATGCCAAGCATCTGGAATATCAGAACCTTCACCACAATGTTGTAGATTTAATGTAGCTATAGGTGCAGCTCCTAAAAAACAATACAAAAATTTTTAATAATCAAACAATTACGTATATATAATGTAGAAATGAATCTTGTACCTTTAGAAATCCAATAATGTAACCAATGTGAAAGTGAAACTTTTCTTTCAGGATAAAAGGAAAAAAATTTTGTAATGACTGCTCCACTTGTCGATAATGATATTCCTTTTGCTATGTCTTTATGAGTTGAACCCGCCAACGATCTACTCATTAAATATTGTGGAAGTGGTGAACCAAGATCTCTTAATCTAGTACTTACAGCTTTTACCAATACTTCTAAAGAAAAGGAAACATCCAAGGCCAACTATAAAAAATACACCATTAATAAGTGACACGATTTAGATATTTCTAGTTTAATATAATTTTGATAAATAAAATTTACCAAAGCATTGATGGCAGAAGTAGCACCACATGCAGAAGTTGCGATTTGAGTGACTTGTTTAACCGTAGCCTCTTGCTCGCTCCACAACATTATTTTTTCAACCGGTGGAAGTCCATCAATTTGTTCATTACATAGTTCATTTTCCTAAAAGTATAAATTATATTTTATATATATATATATATATATATATATATATATATAAATACTAAAGAATATTATATAGTATTATTGAGGATGATGATGATGATGATGAAGAAGAAGAGAAAGAGGAAGAGGATTAAGAAGAAAAAGTAAATCATCATCATCATAATAAAAATAATAAAAATAATAAAAATAATAATAATAATAATAATAACAATAATAACAATAATAATAAAAATAATAATAATAATGTACAAACCAAGTTTGAATCGCCACTCTGATTAAAAGCAGTTTGTTTATTAAGCATTAATTTTTTTGCCATCATTCGATGATAAAGGGTAGAGCTAAGATTTACTTTTCTTGAATTTAAATTTGAGTTTCCTGGAATGGATACAGTAGAGGTCTCTGACCATAACTCTGAGTCAGAATCTCGATTATCTCCAGGAGATATTAAATCACCACTTGTATTATGATATCCATAAGATTCACGTAGAGGACATCCTAAGTTTCTGTGGGATCCAATAGATTCTGTCCTTCCATGAAGATTGGAATGGCATCCTGAATTTTGTTTGATAACATATCATTATAACATTGTTTGCAAAGTAAGGCTCATTAAGTTCTTCTTATTGGCTTACCAGTTCCACTGCTAGTACTTGGCATCCAAGAAGATGAATAAATTTGTTTGGAACTTTGCTCGCTGGTTGATCGACTGTTAGAACATTGTTGAATGGCTGTATGGGTAACATTCTGTCCGGTTTGAGCGTTATGTTGGGGTACAGTTGCTATTCCTTGTCTGGATACAACTTTACCGCTACTCAAATCATTTAAAACAGGATCTGCCTCTGCATTATCTAATGTTATATTTTGTATGTCTTCATTTATAGAAGCCAAATCGCTGTCTCCTGTATCCTATATAGGGAAACAAAAAAAAAAAAGGAAAAAAAAAAAAGTAAAAAAAAAAAAAAAAAAAAAAAAATAAAAATAAAAAAAAAAAAAAAAAAAAAAAAATAAAAATAAAAAATAAAAATAAAAATAAAAAAAAATAAAATTTCAATATTAAAATCAACTAGTTCTCCTTGGCATTTGAATTTGTTACCTGCTCGCAAGAAGGTCCAGGATCAAAGTCCATTTCTAGAAAGTCCATCTCTGGACTAGATCTACCACTATGACACTGTCCGATTTCATGCTCTACAACTTGGCCTTGATTTACTTCCTCTTTCTGATCCAAATTAATTATATTATCATTCCCTTTATACGTATAAATACAATAATCTTCTCCGTCTGACATATCTCCTTCATTTCCGGAACTAGAATCTCTTCTGTCAATTGTATCTTTTTGAAAACACTAAGAAATATTATATGATTTAGTATAATTGTATATTTTCTTATTGTTCAATTTTTTAATTACTTAGATAATTTTTTATAATTTTATAATTACTTTTTGTAAACCACTTGGTCCGGCAACTTCTCTATTTCCATTGATATTAGGTCTTAGAAAACAACAAGTTCCTTGACTAGTTGAACCTATACTTCCTCCAATATTATTTAATACGCTAGCAGGCGTATAAGATTTTGAGGTACATAAATGATCAGCTTCTGGGCTGGAATCTGAACTGCAGGAAACTTTAGAAGGACATTTTTCTATTTCTGATGCATAATCAACATTATTTTTCATATCCGTATCATCGTTCGATCTATTACTAGATAAATGCTGTGAGATAGTGGACGAATTTGATATAGATGTATTCAAGTGTGTATTTGCATTTGATGCATTGACAGAACTATAAGAAACTGATGTAACTGTATTAGTCGGATGACAATTCAACTGATTGGAAGAAAGATTGAGGTGCATTTGAGGCTTAAGCAAGTTAAGAGTATTTGCATATACAATGGTCTTATGCTTCAATTGACTTGCAGAGTTAGTATTTGCGATATGCGATATGACACTTGTAGTATTTACAAAAGTGGAAGATGAATTTGCATTTGGTGTATCAGAAACAGTAACTTGTTCCAAGGAATGACTGCAACCCGATGTAGTAGCTTGCATCAAACTTGTTCCATTAGAAACCACTATTGAAGATTTGGAGGGTAATACACTCTTTACATCACTCTCACTAACATTATTATTCAATTTCAACTGCTCATCTGATACTTTATTTTGTATTTTAGTTGCTTTGGATAACCTATTTCCCTGTTCAGTTTTTGGATTATCACTTTTTTGTAAGCCACCATCCAATCTTGTTTCAGATTTTCCCTGTATCTTTCCATCTTCTTTGGAATTCATATTGTATAGTCTGTACTTGCAAACGACAATAGCTATTTACAATAATGTGACGAAATTTCGTCGTAGTATGGATCTGTACAAAGGAATATATTACACATTATAACCAAACGTGATTAATTAAATTAACTTACGTTCAATAAAAATTTTCATTTACTTACTAATGCATATCAGGAATTCATATGAAAACGAAGAAACCGTTTTATTCATCGAATCATAAAAAATACATCCAGATATACACGATAGTATAGATAAATAAAGAATAATATTTCGATAAATCGTAAATGCGTTGATCGTACCTACGAACCCTCACGTCCCTATAATCTACCATAATTCATCAATTAGACGAGACATTATTTTAACATTATATCGTTTGAATATTATACGAGACCACTTAAAACTATATACATCGGACCATAGACTATATAATTTATTAGGATTTAAGTAAATTTCTATTTTCTAGTAAAAATATTTCCCTTAAAGGATTCATCCTTTTTTTTATTAACAGCTTCTTCTTACATATATTACTTCCGGAAGTCAGCTGATCGTAAGGAATGAATATACGCACGAGTTAGTTAATCTTCGGACGACGACGACTTTGAAAAAATAGATAATATTGTCTAGGACAAATTAATGTTACACCTTATAGCTCATTCGATTACCGACGAAAAAAAACTACCGATTGAAGTAAGCTTTCATCTCGATACTTCTTTAAACAAATCACAGTATGTATTTACGAAGACGAATAATGCGATCGTAGTAAACCTGACGAACCCCTATTAATTTTTGATTGTAGCGCCATCTGAACTAAAACTTATAGATGTCACTAGAGTGGATTACAATAGAGAGCAGTTTGACGTTAGTGGTGTCTGCAGCTTTTCATTCTTTCGTTTGAGTGATTTGATTACGTTGCTAATAATTATACATTGTTTGGAGTAAGTTTTGAGTAATCAATTTTTATATCCATTATTTGTTGTATTATTTAGACAATTGTATATTATATTTTCTTGTAATTATTCTTTTGATATCAGTAATAAAACGTTATGCTTTTATTCTGTTCGTTATAATCAATACTATATATAAGCTGTTCTTACCTTTATCAAAAATAAAACAATATTTTAATTTCTGTGCATACTTATCTTATTTGTTAAGGAAGCATTATTTTTGTAATATATGATCTTAATTTTAATATATATATACATTTTTTTAAGTGCGGTTATTGTATATTTTTGTTGACATGACCCCATCTTAGTAACCTAAAAACATAAATGTTAATTATATTATGAATTCATACGTTTTTCCAATATTATCAGATAATTCTGTTTCATTTTCAGATTAGAATATTAAGATAGGAATCTATTCTAATCTTGTTACCTAGCCTTATTGGAAAAATGCAGATTTTTGTAAAAACTCTCACAGGAAAGACCATCACGTTAGAGGTCGAAGCATCTGATACGATAGAAAATGTAAAAGCAAAGATTCAAGACAAAGAAGGGATTCCTCCTGATCAACAAAGACTTATCTTTGCTGGCAAACAATTGGAAGATGGAAGAACTTTGTCTGATTATAATATTAAAAAAGAATCTACTCTTCATTTGGTATTGCGACTTCGCGGAGGCATGCAAATTTTTGTAAAAACTCTTACAGGCAAGACCATCACTTTAGAAGTTGAAGCATCAGATACAATAGAAAATGTAAAAGCAAAGATTCAAGACAAAGAAGGGATTCCTCCTGATCAACAAAGACTTATCTTTGCCGGGAAACAATTAGAAGATGGAAGAACTCTTTCAGATTATAACATTCAGAAAGAATCTACTTTACATTTGGTATTGCGACTTCGTGGGGGTATGCAAATTTTTGTAAAAACTCTCACGGGAAAGACCATCACGTTAGAGGTCGAAGCATCTGATACGATAGAAAATGTCAAGGCTAAAATACAAGATAAAGAAGGGATTCCTCCTGATCAACAAAGACTTATTTTTGCCGGGAAACAATTAGAAGATGGAAGAACTCTTTCAGATTATAACATTCAGAAAGAATCCACTCTTCATTTGGTATTGCGACTTCGCGGAGGCATGCAAATTTTTGTAAAAACTCTTACAGGCAAGACCATCACTTTAGAAGTTGAAGCATCAGATACGATAGAAAATGTAAAAGCAAAGATTCAAGACAAAGAAGGGATTCCTCCTGATCAACAAAGACTTATCTTTGCCGGGAAACAATTAGAAGATGGAAGAACTCTTTTAGATTATAATATTCAGAAAGAATCTACTTTACATTTGGTTTTGCGTCTTCGTGGAGGCTCAAATACTTGAATCAAAGGATTATAAATCCTTATGTAGTAACATTTAGTAAACGTCGTAGTATATCAACTGATAGTAATTATACATTTTTTATATTTATTTAAAACCGTTATTTATACAATGTATGATACGGTTTAAACAAAAATCGTAATAAATGTGAGCATGAGCATTAATCATATGCAAATGTGCATGTGCTCCATATATATAAACATTAATCAATTAAAAGTTTTATTAATCCTTAATTATACTACATTATTATTTATCAAATATTATAATAATAAAATAAATCTCTCTCAAAATTTTCAAGCATAGTGTAGAGAAACTACAGCTTCGATTTTTCAAAGAATTAAAAGTAAGGTTATGATGTTAGAGTATAGATGGCATCACGAGTCTTCCTTAACAAACATATCTCTAATAACCAGAGTTCTATAATTAAGATAGAAATAGATTAATGTAAACATTTTCCTTGTAATATTTGTAAAAAAAAAAAAAAACAACTATTGATATCGATAAAAAATATTTTTCAAAAACAATAGACATTCGTTAAGAAAAATTGAAGAGAAAAAGATGGTACTAAAATTCATTTTTAAATAATCGCACCTGAAACGTGCGAAATTTGAATAACAAACGACTAAACAGTTATTTTTTGTGTTCAAATTTACGTAACTTATCGAAAACTGTAGATAAAGTTAAACGACCGTATAAGTCTTATACGATGTGGTCCGCCTTCGACCCTGTGTTGCTTTTGTTTGGAGAACGGATCGAGAACAAGGTCACGCAGGTAAAATGGCAGTCGGAGTACCGAGATCGGTCGTTGCTTGACGATAACCTCGCGTCGTGACGCCTGTATCGTCTACGTTCTTTACTCGAATAAACGACTAGGTAATATTAATTCATTCAATGACGATAGGACAAGTGAAAATGATCGATATTTAGGATAGATCGAAATAATTTATTTTTACTAGGATAACAGAGATAGATCTTCTCGATCGATTTGGTAAGTTAATAACATTCCGGTATATTTTTAATCCACGTGAATCCATACATATATACATACATACGCGTATATAGAAATTTGTTGAATTATATATGTACAAAATTTGCCAAAATTCTTAATTATCTCGCCTTTTAAAATCTTTTAAAATCTTTGAAATTTTTGTCGCGCCATATAGGTAATTGTGCGGTATGATAATCGCAGGAGGCGTCGCACGCAGCCACTTGCGATCTGATAAAAGAGTTGCAAGAGAATTTTTTTACAATCTACGTGTTCTATATCAGAAGGCAATTCTGATAAAGGTTCTAGTTTCTATCTGATCGTTTGGGCGAAGCCTCATCGACGGTAACAATGAAAATGGAGGTACGTGTGCATATCTGTATACATATATATTTTGTTCATTTTTCTTTTTCTTACTATTTAAATTTTTACATCGTCTCAACTTTTATGCCTTTTTACTATTTAAATTTTTACGTCGACTCAACTTCTATGCCTTAAATTAAAAAAGCATTTTTTTTGGTTGATAGCGAATCGAAGATAAAACTGCATTTGTCATTACGAACATGTAAAATTATGTACAAGTTAGTTTTACGTGTATGTATATATACATATATACATATATTTTAGTCATTTGTAGAAAAGTATTCTCTTTCCTTTCTTCCTACTTATTATTTTTGTTATAAATAATAAATAATTAAGTAGAACGGCATAAAAATTGTCACGTTGTAAAGATAAATATTTGATGAAGATATCGTTGATGTAGTGCATAAGAGAGTATCGTTGAAAATTATGAGTAAAATCACGTACTTAAGATCATACGTGCGTCATCGTACATGTATGTATTAAATACATTTATTTTCGTATTCCTATATATGTAGGAAGTACAAATAAATTTTCTAGGAATTGTAACGTTTATTACTCAAGATCTATTCTAGTTAAAAGACTTACTTAGAATCATCCGATTTATTACCCATGTACTTACGTGTATTTACTACGTAACAAATTTGATGGTATAGATAACGTTTGTAGATCATAATAATTTAATTATAATTTTATTATAATTAAATTATTATTATAGTACTATAAGTACTATATTATTTATAATAATAAAAATAATAATATAATGATAAAAGATAACTCTCTCTAAAACGTAACAAATATGGATCCTTTTAGCTTATACCGATAATCAAGAATTATAGTTGCAAATATATGTGTGTCAAGAAGTTTAAACATTATCGTAGAAACGTTTTTAAAGTATTTCAATGTTGTTATTCTTTAAGTAAAGTTATTATTTTAGTAAAGTGAAATAAAAATTAGCATTTAATAAAAAATAGTCGTCGAGTTACTATTCAAATTAGTTAGCGGCTAGACATTTTTAATCTACGCTCGATAAAATGATTCTTAAAAAGGAAAAAAAGAGTCACGAGTACTCGTATAATCTTGTAGAATCATTCATCAAAAAATTAATATTAGAAAGTTTTCTTTAATAATTCAAATTATTTGTATTGAAAATATTTATAAAAAAAAAATTAAATATTCTTAGAGAAATTCTCGTTCCTTCTCTTTTCGATTTCGCAGATTTAACGAAATTCTTTATAAAAAGATTTCTCTCGAATATAACCGTTAATTAAATTTATAAGATAATTATTAATAGCCTAAGTATATATATATATATATATATATATATATATATACATATATATATATATATATATATATATATATATATATATATACTATAATTCAGTAGACGAATCTTTTACAGAACACTTGTTCCAAAGCAACAGATGTTTCTGTGAAGCAGGTATACAATTACGTTGAGAAACACCTGTGATACTTTTGTTTGATCACTATAGATCCCTCATCTCTCTCATCAAATTTTTTTCTTCGGTACAATAACATAGATATATTTGAAATTGAAATGAAAGAAAAATGTATGTAGATCGTAAAATTCATTTTCTCTCAAACTTTCCTAATCGATTCGATCAAGTAACGAGATCTGTATCGAGTATTTTATAGTAATTAGTAAAGATTATTTCAACATAAGATTATATTAAGTATTCGTTAAGCATAATTATATTAGTGATTGTTACTATAATTATTTCATAACCATATCTTTTACGCGATATTATCATTGATTATTTATCTAAGTACTCATATTTAAAAATAAACGAAATTACATAAAGAATGCACGTGATTTCGTATTGTGTTCGAGGACGCACGTAAAAGTTCAAAAAAAATATATCGGCGCTTCTTCTTTTTTCTAAATGAAGAAAAAATGAATTTTCTCGATCGGAAGGTGTTCGAAAGGAGGCAACAAGACAAGTCAGGAAGATCCGTGGCCCATTTTTTTTAGAAAGGAAGCAACCAACCAGCTTACGGTTCAGCTGGCATGTTACATCGAAGCACAGCAGTCGCTGTTAGTTTTCTGCGAGCGGCATTCCTGAGTGCCGCTCGAGTGCAGCTGCTTGAGTAAAATCCGTAAAGTAGAGAGAGAGGAACTCACAAATTGGATAAATATTTTAGTTCCTACGCGGAAGTTGTCCGATTAGGAGTTTCGCAGTTCTTTTGTTTTAGATTTATACATCTACAAAAATTTATACTCATTTAAGTATCATTTGAAGTGACTTTCAAAAAAAAAAGAAAAAAGTAAAAAAGAAAGTGTAACATCTAATCTGACTTTTCTTAGAAATCAAAAAAGATCGATCTATCGATAGATCGATGTGAAACATTCGAAATGATTCATAGATTTGAGTCACAAACAAGAGCACGTGTATCGATATCAAGATTTAATCACAAAAAACCTATATTATTGGATACTTTCTTTTTTTTAAATTGCAATAAGGACAAAAACCTGGATGATCAAGCCCGATCATATTGCTACTGAACACACAACCTGTTTTTTGGAATTCACTTCCCGTTAGCATCAAGATCGGTAGCACTATGGTCGTTTGGTATTCCAGGTATTTCGCCGTTACCTTTCTTTTTGTCGATTAATGTCAGTTCTTTTCCTTACTTTGCTTGTTTTTCCTGAAGAAGTCAAAGGTCATGAGATAAATTATTGTATTCATTGAGTTTATTAACGAATCGCAGATAGATCATGAGTTTCATATTACGTATTCGCTTTAATAATTTTTATTGCTTTATAACTTGTGATAACACAAAAAAAATTAGATATTTGTAATTATTTGTCATTGTAAAAATATCATGATATAAATAAATAATTATATAGAAAATAAAGAAATAATCTGAGAAACATTCAAAGTAATAAAATGTTTAATGTTAAAAGATAAAAATTGTGTAATAAAATTATAGTATAACGTAGGTAATCTCGTTTTTAGGCGGAGCATAGATTGGAGCAGTTAAAAAAGGCAACAGACAGAATACAAAAGGAGATCGAAGAGGTCACGGAGAGGGAGCACGAACTACGAAACGTGGGTAGCATTAAAACCACGTCGCACGAGACAGTGGATTCCAAGGTGGGTATATCTAAGGGAGAGAGAGAGGGGGAGAAAAAGAGAGAGAGAGAGGGAGAGAGAGAGAGAGAGAAATCTTGGTACATACGAAGGTGATCGAGCTCAAGGTCGCTCAACGTCGAAGGAAAGTGAGCACGTCGGTGTGATACTTATATGGATCCAAAATGTGCATTCTTTGCATGCTTTATACGTGCTTTCTTCCTAATACAAGAATCATTTAGATTAGATTTTTCATTGAAATTTCAATCCACGTTTAGTCGAATGTGTTGTCGATAGTTAAAAATTATATTTATATATATATACATATATATATATATATATTTTAGAATATATAGAAATATCTAATTTGCTAATTTGAAAATAAAGTCATCCACCCGTTAAAAGATAAATCTCTCCTAAGTGAAGAATCTCTGGAGTCTAACAAGTAGAACAGAACTAACGAATCATCAAGAATGAATTCGTGCAATAAACTTAGACTAACTCAGTAATAAGACTATTTAGTATTTAACGGACGCGTGACTAACGAATAAAAGCGTAAGAAAATGATTTTAAAGTATGTACATTGATATAAATTTAGGTGAGACGTATGCCGCAAGCTTTGGCATCGAATAAATTGAAGAGGGCAACATCAACGCCGCAAATTCTCGAAGCTGTTAATCTTGTCCCTTCAACGCAATCTATTCTACCAAAAATGACGAACGGTGTGATATCTTCAAATTCAACAACGAGACCTTTACGTTTTGCTACAGCACCTAGCCAGAAAGGATTGATGCATAGGTTCTTAGCAACAAGAGGAAAGATTTATAAATCTAATACAACACCTAATGATCTTATAACTTCGTCTATCACTGTACCTACCATTGCACTTAATCCTATAAGCGTAAAAGCTTTTAATCGTAGTTTGAAGATACAACTTGAGCCAGATGATGAACCTAAAAAACCTCCTGTTAGGAAGGGTTATGTACCTGTTGAAGAGAAAATTCAAAAAGAATTGCACGAGATGAAGGAACGAGAAAATGAACTTAGGTGAGTAATCGGTCATAATATTTATTAATAATAATAAGAGAAAAAGAAAATGAGAGCATACAATGTAGGTACAGTGATGCAAATTGTGAATGAGCTATTAGTATACTTTTCTTACCTTTTAATATATTATCTGTGTATGTAATGTACAAAACTTGATATAGAAATTTCATAGATTTTTTCTTTCTTTTTTCTAGATTAATGCGTTCTCAAATGTTAGCAAAATCTCAACCGAATCTTTTAGACATCGGTAACGACAATGATTCCGATATTTACGATGGTACAGGCTCTTTAAGAAGCGGAGCATCATCTAATACGTTAAACGAAGATGAAATAGAAAGAGAAAACAAAGGCAAACATAAGGTATAATTATTTTATTTGCTTGACTATCCCGAAAATTTTCATTGATTTATCATCATACGAGTTTACCATGATTTTTTATAAAGTTTTAACGCTCAGACATCTAATCGTTTTATCTAATCAATATTCTTATCTATTACCGAGAATCTGTTACTTTCATTGCTTTTTAAAAGTATTATTGAGATCGTAAAATACACTTTTGTTTTTTTTACTTAAAAACGAAATCGATTAATCATTCAATTATTATGAAATTAATATTGGATTAGAAGTAAGAGAAGTAGCATCATATAAGTTTAATTTGTGTTTCAAGTGAAATTATTTTTAGCCGAATCCACGACGTCGAAGTACTCTCATCGCTCAATGGGAAAGTCTTATAGCTGCAAAGAAAGAATCCACTGAAAATAATCATGAAAACGATAATGCTTTTTGAAAAATGATTTATCGTTAATGTTTTTCTAAGGTCTTTTCTGTCCTATTTGTTCCGTACGTTTGATAAATTTATTATTTAATCTCTCTTTATATATATTTTTTAGGTATGTGATATACATACATATATATATATATGTGTGTGTGTGTATTTTCTATGTATTACTAAGTAATAAGTTATAAACGAATATTTATTAATACATAAAGACTTGAATAAAAATGTATACATGCGCACGTGCACAGATTGCGGTGTAGACGTTGCATACTGCGGATATTATAATAATTTGTAATATATTTTTCCGCTTTTTTATACATAACTATTAGAATCTTAGGGAATACTATCGATTGAATATCTGTTTTTTGTTGTTGAAAATAACAAAGTACGTTTAAGTTAGTAATTAATTAAGAATTAGTTCTGAAATATATTTTTTTACTAGCAAGAACAAGTATATACAAAATAACTTGTAATATTTACTCAACAAAAAGATACATATACATGTATACAGTAATTAGTTGAAAACTACAAATTAGGTAAGAAAGTAAATTCAAATGTATATGTGATCGTATTATTGCTATACGTATATATAACGATGCTAATCAAAACTATTCGTGCAATCTCTGTTGATATGGTGCCGAATTTCATACTAATTTATTAAGTTGTTTTCGATCTTATTATTATCTATATTAATCTCATACTTATTCAAATATGCATACACATTTATTTTCGTTTAATTAATTCATAGAAAATGTTTTGGTTATTATATTCTTTTAAAAAACGTGTTGTTTTTATGTTAAGAGTATAGTATACTTAAGTGTATACTTTATAAATATAAATGATTATAATTCTACTTGTTTTATAAAGATTTTCTGTATCTAATATAGATCTCAGTTTATCATTTAAATACTACTTTATAAAAGATAGTTATAATTGTTTGTATGGAATTAGTACTTCACAACCAATAATAATAGTTCTTAAAATTTCTTAATGCTGAAGGATATAGCAAAAACTTTATAAATACAAAATATTGTTTATGTTTATAATTAACATTACGTTTTCTCATAATAACATTAATATTTTATATTGATCCATGTTTAATAAGTAATGTACGAAATTAGTTTACCTGTACACTAATAATATTACAAAATATTATAGTATAAATAAATAATATTTCTTATAATTTGTGATATATGTCTCTTACTTTGAAACATATCTTTAGTGATAGTTGATTAAATAAATATCTTACTTATCTACAGTAAAATAAGACTGAGATTTGTATTATTCGTTTCCACCGCTATTATGGTGGCGTTGTTAGTCATTCCTTATGGGTTTTTTGTGAACAACACACTATGTAAAAAAACTTTGCATATTAAGTAATAATCGTGATATATTTATTTAACTTTATCAGGTACACTGTAGTTTAATCAGACAATTTTTTTCGGCAGCTATGGCTGTGGTCTTAAGAAGAATCAAAGAAAGAATGAATGATTTCTTTTTTGTTCCGGCGTCTTTGTTGCCTCTTTTATTTTCGACGTCTTTGTTTTTCGACATCTTTCACTTTGTTTGCTTGGTTTCCCACATTATGTTTAGTGGCGCCGAGGCGTGTTAGTTATGTGTTTTGCCAGAGGTGGCGTAACAATTGTAACGAAGTCACCACATTCTAATTCGTTTTAACACTGCCTTATGGATAATTACTATTTATTGTATGATTCAATTTTGACAAGTATGATCTGTTAAAACTTTAAAATAATTTAAGTAATTTAATATTTTTATATTAGTTGAACAATGGAAGAATTACAGAAAAGGATCGCAGAGCTCGAAAGGGAATTACAAGAAGAGAAATGTAGAAATGCAATTACTACACGCGAAAAGATTGAACATATGTCTGGTGAAGTCATAGATTCTAACCCTTATAGGTATTTCAATAACAAATTGATAAGTATATCCTTTTAATTATTTTATTTTGTTATATAAAATAGATATAGATTGAAATAAAATATATTTATAGTTTATTTTACTTTATAGTCGTCTAATGGCATTGAAACGTATGGGTATTGTTAATAATTATGAAGATATACGACAAAAAACAGTAGCTATTGTTGGGGTTGGAGGAGTTGGTAGTGTAGCTGCAGAAATGTTAACAAGATGTGGTATAGGAAAGGTTAGCAGAAAAATTATTTTAAATATCTGTAATGTTACTTCCATATTATCCAATTATATCATATTTTTGTCTTTTTATTATATTTGTATAAAAATATGATGTATTTTAGCTAATTCTTTTTGATTATGACAAAGTGGAATTAGCAAATATGAATAGATTATTTTTTCAACCGTATCAAGCAGGACAAAGTAAAGTGGAAGCTGCTGCCAAGACTTTACAATATATTAATCCTGATGTAGAAATTGAATCGCATAATTATAATATTACAACTGTAGATAACTTTCAAGATTTTATGACTACGATAAGGTATATTTTATATATATATATATGAAATTTTGATTATTATATATGAGACAAATTTATTGCAGAGTAATTAACTTTTATCTTGTAATATGAATTCTAGTACATCGAGCTTAATGAATGGCCCTGTGGATTTAGTCTTAAGTTGTGTAGATAATTTTGAAGCACGCATGGCAATAAATACTGCTTGTAATGAACTCAATCAGTTATGGTTTGAAAGCGGAGTTTCAGAAAATGCGGTTTCTGGGCATATTCAATTTCTTATACCAGGAGAGACAGCTTGCTTTGCTGTAAGATACTTTACAGTATATAATTTATATAATTTATAAATCTATTCTTCAATTTTTTTTAATTTATTCATTTTTAGTGTGCGCCACCTTTGGTTGTAGCATCAAATATTGATGAAAAAACTTTAAAGAGAGATGGTGTATGTGCTGCATCATTACCCACAACTATGGGTATAGTAGCAGGCTTTTTGGTACAGAATACTTTGAAATTTTTACTTTGCTTTGGAAATGTAACATATTATTTAGGTTATAATGCATTGCAAGATTTTTTTCCAACAATGATGTTAAAGCCAAATCCAAATTGTGAAGATAATTATTGTAGACAAAGACAACAAGAATATCAAGCAAAACCAAAAGTTGAAAAGCCTGTTGAAGAAGTTAGTGATATAAAACCTTTGCACGAGGACAATGAATGGGGTACATAACAAAATTATTATCAGTAATGTATAATATTTATAATATAGGTAATTATTTAGTAGTAATTTTTTTACAGGAATCTCCTTAGTTGAGGAATATGAACAGCAAGAAGAAGAAGATGCTCAATTACTTAATACTGGTTTAAAACAAGCTTATACCGTATCTGTACAACCAACTAACCCTCCAAATGAAATAGCAAATACATCCGGTCCAAGCCTAGAAGAACTTGTGCAGCAAATGAAATCTTTATAATATTTTTAGACCTTACAAAAGTGTCTATAAAATTATACAAAATTAAATATTGTATACATTCCATGGAACAATAACACAAAATTTTTTAAACAAATGTTTTTGCATATTCACATTATTGAGAAATAAAATTAAAAATAAATTTTGTTAGATTAAAATATAAAAATAAAAAATAGAATTGACATATTAGTTTATATAATTTTATTAAATATTTTAGCCATACATCACTAGAATCAAGCGAATGTAAATGCGGAATGAAAATACAAAACCATATAAACGTTAATGTTTATGAGTGAAATCTGTGAGCTTTCAAGAAATGTATCACAAAATCTTGAAATGGAAGTGACATGAGGTTGATGATACCGTACAATTATATTTTTCCAAGATAATAGCATTTGAATACAATTGATTTATTGTGTCTCTGTTCACAATCAGTTAATAGATGAATTTTAAGATAAATATTGTTCAATGAAGTATAACAAATATAAAAAGACATTTTTATATAAATACATTATATATTCCAATGAAATTTTAGAACAATTGAAAAAAGTAAATATTAAACAAAGCATAGAAAATAAAAAAAAGGATGAACTCAGAGAATTTTTTTACTTTTTGCATAAATTCATCCTAAAATACATCTGTGAATAGAGAACAGAAAAATATTAATCAGATTTGATACTAATTATTATTCTTCATCATCACGAACTCCACCAGGTGGTGCTTTTGGACCTCCAGCACGCTTTGCCATAATAATTTGATCAACTTTAAGCACAGTACAAGCAATTTCCACTGCATACTTAAGAGCCCATTGCTTGGTAAGGAATAAATCTAAAATTCCTGCTTTAACTGTGTCCACAAGAGCAGTACCTTCACCCTATAATATTAATATTAATTAATTTTTACTAAGAAAATAAAATATGTTTAGAAATATAATTAAGAAAATTACTAACGTCGATATCAAATCCGTAAGTTTTTTTACCCTCTTTATGGGCAGCATACAATTTAGAAAGTAATTCAGATGCATGATTACCACTATTCTCTGCTAAAGTTTTTGGAAATACTTCCAAAGCCGTACTAAATCTATGTGCTGCATATTGTGCTAAACCTGGCAAAGTATCAGCATAAGAAGCAAGATGTGAAGCCAGCTCAATTTCAGTAGCACCAGCTCCAGGAAGAAATCTGCCATCTCTTGTAATTCCTTTAAAAGTATTAACGCCATCATCTATTGCTCGCTCAATATCATCCATATAATTTTCTGTAGATCCTCTAACAAGTATAGTGCTAACACGACTATCTTTTCCATCTAATCTAAAGATCACTACTATAGTGTCTCCTAATTCATCGATGTAAACAGAATCAGCATATCCTAATTCTTCTTTCGATGGTGCAACTAACTTCGAAAGAGCCGTTGCTCCAACAGTTTTTGATAACCGTCTAATATCGAATTTACTAGGTATACGAACAGCCATTAAATTGTACTTAATCATATAATGAAGAGCCATATCACCAAACTTTCCACCCGATACTACAACTGTAGCTCCAGTAGCTGCAATTGCTTTTATTTGTGTTTCTAATAGAGATTCTTCTCCACGTGAAAATTGCATCAACTCATCTGCGCTCTTTATTAATACTGTTCCCTTAGTTTCTGTTTGCGTGATATCAACAGGACAAGTATAAACAGCAATCTTAGCATTGGACTGTTTTGTTACATTTCCTTCTACTTGACGTTTAAATACCATTCCATTTACTACTTGAGAGGATGTTAAACCACCTCCAAGTATTTTACAAACACGTACATTGTCTACATTAAATGTAGTTTTTTCGGGTAAAATAGATACACATGCTTTGCTAACAAGAGATGCTAGAAGGTCTTCATTTCCATATTGTTTGCTCATTATAGATGTTTTGATTCCAACTTTCATTTCTTCTTCATTCTGATGATCTTTTATTTCGTGAACAACCAAAGTAGGAAGAATTTCTAATGCTTTTTCTAATGCTCCTTCATAACCTTCCACTATTTCGGATGTAGTTATACCCTACCAAAAAATATAACTTACTTCTTAATACAAAATTTAATAAAAAACACTTTATAAAATTTTCATTATTTATAATTTAATACCAAACGAAGAAGTTCTTCTGCAGCTTCAAGTAAAGCTCCGGCAAATATGATAACAAAATTTGTACCATCTCCAGCTTCTGCTTCTTGCATTTTCGATGCAAGAACTAACAATTTTGCAGCAGGATGCTCTACTTCTAATTCGTTAATAATTGTAGCTGCATCATTAGTGACAAATAATTTTTCGATATGATTAATAATCATTTTATTCATGCCATTTGGGCCATACGCAGTTCTCACTGTTTGTGCAAACTGTTTACAAGCAGATATGTTTCTATATACTGCTTCTTCTAACCCGGAGAAGTACTGTTAAAAAAGCAAATTCATAATATTTTGTTGGTGACAAAAATAAATTTTTTTTTACAATATCATGCAGTTACTATAATCAGTAAAAAGATTTGTACATAATTAATAACTATAAAATATACAGAATTTTATAATTATTAATTGTAAGTAAAATTTAATATTTATTTGAATTTACAAATTATAAATAAATTGTTAAATAATAATAATATGATATGTTGTAGATATTAAAAAGCAACTATATAACGTATTTATGAATATTATAATATTTTATAATCATATGTAAACCTAGTACCAAGAATGTCTATAAAAGGTAATGACGTCGATGGCGGTATCGATATTACATTCATTGCATTTTTGAGTATAATAATTTGCAATACAACATTGAATTTTGATAAATTGGTTAATATATACTTACACGAGCACCATCTTTTAACATTTGGGCAACGCCCGGTGCTTTTGGTACGTGTAAAGCCATCTTTTAACAAAAAACTCGAAAAACTACAACCTCACGTGTTATAAAATAATGATTACTATACGCCGAGCATAAACTCAACAAGAACCTTCTTTTTAAAGATAGATCTTTCCTTAGTAGTAACGTATTGTAATTGTGAATTTCCAAAAATCAGCTACATAGGAGCGCTGAAAATATCCAATCATTGTTAAGAAGAAATAATTTTGATTGGTTGAATCCGACAATCATTAACCAATTATAATAATGCATATATAATTTTTTTAGTATATTTTAAAGTTTTTAATTAAAAGTTATTAATATGTGTCTAAGTTAATAAAATAATTATTTTTAAATTACGTATCTGTTATATGTGTATATATCTAGCTTTTCAATTGTAGATGGTGCTTCGAGTTAAGTCAATACGTGGCAATTACGAAGCTTCGATAAATGTCACTTGTCAATAAATTGAAGTTGTCACTGATAGGTGTAGTATACAATTTGAATGGCTCAAATTGTTTTTATTATATATATATATATAAGTATAATGTGTATGTGTATATATATATATATAATATATTAAGTATAATATATATATATATATGATTTTACCTTATCTCTAATTGATCGCTTGAAACTTCTCTTTTCTAGAGAAATATACGTATTAATATATAAATATTTTTTCAGAGTAATTGTACGCATTAAAACATCATGAACATTCAATATATAAAGAATGTAGAAAATTCAATATACAGTAAACAACATAATGGACTTATACAATATGGAACCTCTGGTTTTCGAACCAAGTAAATATATTTTTTATATTATTTAAATTTGGACAATTTTATATTTATTATATATATTATATTATTATTTTTTACTAATTCAATTTTAGGGCAGATTATTTGGAGCATGTACTTTATCGAATGGGAGTTTTAGCTGTCCTTAGATCCAAGATATGTAATGGTAAGAAATAATTTCTTTTGCTATTTTCATATCATTAAAAAAAAATTACTTTTAATCAATATCTTATATTTAATGATCTAAATCTTTAATCTAAATCTTATATTTAATTTATCTGATATAAAATAAAAAGTTTTATTATATTATAGCTGCAATTGGATTGATGATAACAGCTAGTCACAATGTAGAATCAGATAATGGCGTAAAATTAGTTGATCCTAATGGTGAGATGTTAGAAACATCTTGGGAAATAATAGCTAATGATTTAGCTAATGCAAATGACACTGATGTTGTAACTGTTATTCAACGTATTATAAATGAACTAAAAATTGATATGTCTGTGAGTGCAACAGTAATAACAGGCAGAGATACAAGAAAAAGTAGTCCTAATTTATTAGATGCTGCACTTGCAGGTATTAGAGCCTTGAACGGTATTGTAAAAGATTTTGGAATTGTTACCACACCTCAATTACATTATCTTGTTGTTTGTACAAATACTAATGGCAATTATGGAGAACCAACATTGGATGGCTATTATACTAAATTTTCAAAGGCTTTCGAACGTATGAGAAAATATAAGAATTCATTTAATAATGATAAATATATAGCAGAGTTACAATTGGATGCAGCAAATGGTGTTGGTGCACTTGCTATGAAAGAATTTCAGAAACACATAGGTTCTGCACTCAAAGTTAATATTTATAATGATGGAAATGGAGAACTAAATCATATGGTATGTAACTTTGTGAAAAATCATATTACTAATTAGGATAAAAGAATATATATTTTTCTTTTTACAGTGTGGAGCTGACTATGTTAAAATACAACAAAAAGTACCATTAAATATGCAACAGGAAGCAAATGTTAGATGTGCTTCCATAGATGGAGATGCAGACAGAATAGTTTATTTTTATGTAGATGAAATCAAAAAATTTCATATTCTTGATGGAGATCGTATAGCTACTCTTGTAGCAGGTTATATCAAAGAGCTTCTTGAAGAAAGTTCTTTGCAATTAAATCTTGGCCTAGTTCAAACTGCATACGCTAATGCAGGTTCATCTAATTATATTTCGCAAAAATTGGTATATATTTATTTACCTCCTTATTGTTAGAGTAATTTTTAAATTAAATATTTTATTGAAAAATTATATTTAGAAAGTTCCAGTTGCATGTGTTTCAACAGGTGTAAAACATTTGCACAGTAAAGCAACAGAATTTGATATTGGTGTTTATTTTGAAGCAAATGGTCATGGGACTGTGGTTTTTAAAGAAACAGCTATCCAATCTATTTCAAATGCTGCAGAAAATCTTAAGTAAGATTTGATTTGTTAGAATTATAGATTTATACGCATATAATTTTACTAACATTTCATTATCGTTATAGGTTAAAAGAAAATGAACGTACTGCCGCTGGAAAATTAGTACATATTATAAATATTATTAATCAGACAGTTGGCGATGCCTTAAGCGATATGTTGTTAATAGAAACTATTTTACATTCCAAAGGATGGAGCATTATTGAATGGGAACAAAGTTATACAGATTTACCAAATAAACAAATGAAAGTCAAAGTTAAAGACAGAAATATTATTACAACAGCTAATGCAGAAAGACAGTGTGTTACACCAATAGGATTGCAAGATGAAATTGATAAAGTCGTAGCTAATTATTCAAAAGGAAGAAGCTTCATCAGGTATTTTATACATCTAAAAATAAATATTTTTATTCTAGTATTTTTATTTGAAATAATATGAATAAAATATTATTAGACCTTCTGGCACTGAGGACATAGTACGCGTTTATGCAGAATGTGAAAATCTATCTGATGTTGACAAATTGGCTGCAGAAGTATCTTTACTTGTTTATAGACTTGCTGGAGGTATTGGACCAGAACCTACTTTGTGATAACGACACTGATCTTATCTCAAACTTAACGCTTTTATCAAATCTGCATTTAGTTTTATCAAAAAAAGACAATACAGAAATTGTTTATTTTTAAGTAAGTCTAATTCTTTCCTTGTTTATTTTTGGCTGGATTTATACTGGATTTTTGAGATTATGTATATTATATCCTTCGATTTATGTAAAGTAATTAGGAAATAATAAATAAATAAACTCAGAAATTTATAAAATATTGGAAAATATATTTTTATATATATTTTAATACAGTGACTGTTTAAAAGTAATGTTGTTGATATATCGGCTATATATTTGAGATTTTTATTGATGAGAATATATATTTAATATTAATGTATTTAACGTATATGATTGTATATATATATAATAAGATATAATGTATCAAAAGTTTCTGTTTTTTTGTTATATACTCTTGCGCAGTCATAGGCCGCATACATATTTATTAATAAGATTACAACGAAAAATTTATAAATGTATAAAAATTTTTTTTCCAAAAACTTATTATTCGATGATAAGAAATGTAAAATTTGCTTAACATTAAATTTTTTAATGTCGTGAAAGCGAGAGAAAGAAAAAAAAAATTTGGCAGCGATTTAAGCCAATTAAGATCGAAAGAAAGGTATATGGTTTTTCACGATCGGCCAATCATATGAAAGATTTCAGCTATTTCATGTATACTGCCATCTGGTGTTAAGAACTTGAATTATTCGATATTCTTACAGCGGAATCGAATCTTAATACTACAAAAAGTAGATCATAGCGTGTATGTCTGTCGGTTTGACCGAGAATTCGTACGGCAATAACTGTTGTAATCGTCAGACGCCATTTTGTGCCTCGTTTCGCTGTAGAGCGTCACGAAAGTTTCATCCTTTTTATTTTAATTTAATTTCGCCAAAACGTCGCAATTACATGTAAGTATGGCAAATTTTTCTTTTTCAACAATAATTAGCATAATTAGATTGTCGAGAAAAGAGCGGGATCGTACTATTTTTGTAGTATTGTAATGTAATGTAGACGATTGCATGGAGACATGTAAAAACCGGATACAGAAGGATAGGCTTCTTAAGGCGTATGCCTTAATTGGTCTGTGTATTTTAATAATACTTTAAATATATATTTATTTTATTTTACGAAAATATATTATCGAAAACTGTAAATATTAACAAAAAAATTGGATTCCCTCTAGTATTTATTCGACTGTAGTTTACGCGTCCTTCGGCCAACACTTGCACAATTACGTGATCACAATACTACCATTTTTTGGCCAAGCTTTCTGATTTCCCGGCAATGTAGTTTTCCTTGATATACAATTGGAGATACTTTAAATGTTAGATAATTTAAATATATGTATATCCATTTTTACTAATTCAAATATATGTATATACATTTTTACTAACGAAAGTAACCTTTTTTATATATATATATATATATATATATATATATACTTTTATGATATTTATAATATATGTAGTTAAAACATTTGTTTCAAAAAACATTTATTTATTGTATTATATTTCTAGCTTATTATTTTATAGAGCACATAGTAATATACAAAGCTGCTAATGTAACTACAATGCGATAATTATATTTTTTATATCTTACTACTTGATATTGAAACATAATTATTTTTTTTCCAGAAAATGGTGTCTTCTAATCAACCGGTAAGCGCATTTGTTACTTAGGATATTATATTTTATTTATTTCCAATGATAAGCATCAATTATTTTTGTTTACCAATTATTCTTAATCTGCTATTTTATAAAAAGCTATGCATATTTTTTTATAATTACACACTTCCCAGAAACTACAGGAAATACATATAAGGAAATTATACATAAATCCACTGTTCTCTAATAAAATGATTATTGAGCACCATTAATACAGATGGGTAAGTCAAAGCGGTCTATGATCTGACGCAGCAAATTTGAGTATGCATTTGTTTAATTTAAATATGCAAACTTTGTATTAGATTCTACAGATATATACGTTGTATAAATTATAATACACTTGATCAACAATGCTTTTGTTAGCTCAGTATAATTTGCATTGTCTATAACATAAATAATGTAAGTCTATGATATAAAAACTGAGCTAAAATAAATTCTCTAATAGACACCATGCTTGCTGTTACAGAAGTATGATCGTATCTAGAGATACATAAGCGTGTATACAAAGATAGTTGTCTTATATCTTCGTTTACTTTAAAGCATGATTACTTTAGTTTCATATATGTACTTAATCATAGACTAATTTTTGGCGTTAGAATAAGATACTTTATTTATGATATTTTGCATTTTTGCAGAGAAAAACAAAAATATTTGTGGGGCGGTTGCCAGAAAATTGTCGCAACGATGAGTTGCGACAATTATTTTTACGCTTCGGCGAGGTGACGGAATGTGACGTTATGAATCGATACGGCTTTGTACACATGGCACGAGAGGAGGATGCAGCTGCAGCTATCAAGGCGCTCCACAATTCCAACTTCAAGGGGGCAACCATCAACGTGGAGCAGTCAACTGGGAAGTCACGCGGAGGCGGTGGAGGACGCAGGGATGGAGACAGAAGAGGCGGACCAATGAGAGGTGGTAGAGGAGGACGAGACGGTGGTAGAGACGCTCGTCCTGGACCATACAATGATAGAAGAGGTAAGTGATATCTTTTATATTACATTTTTCGACGATGCTATCTTCTCATCCATTCTATAATTAACTCTGCATCTTAATATTTATATTTTATTTTTATAATGTAGAAGTAACATTCTAATCTTATAAATTCTGTATTGATTAATAAAAATGAGAATATAGCACGTTGATTTTAAGTGTCTGTTCATTTCAAATTTAAAACCAACTGGAATATTCGGCGTGCTTTACAGTTCTTCCGATCCAACTCGTTGGTTACGATGGATCTGCTGCAGGTGGCGTCGCAGCTGGCTATACCGATTACAATCGTGGTGCTGGGGACTTTAGTGGACGAGGGACTGACTTTGGCACTGGGTATACCGACCGTGGAGCATATGGCCAGAACGTGGGAACTGCTGCGATGGGATATACCTCAACGGCGCCAGGGATGGGTGGAGGCTATGGACCTGCTGCTGCTGTAGGAGGATATGGCCCAACGGGAACGGCTGATTATGGCAGGACTGCTGATTATACCCGTGCTGCAGATTTTGGAGCGAGAACAGATTATGGTAACATAATGGTCTATTTTATCATAATGATCTGACATTATATTAAGTAAATGATTCAAATGAGTATATCAAGTGAAATTATTGAAAAAAGTAAAGAAATAATAAATACAGCTTGAGTCTAAGTCATTCCTTTATATAATTAACGAGAAATGTTGAAGATTAATACTGTAATAATTGTTAAAATAATAAGGTCAGGTTGTTACAATTTCAATAGACATATATTTATATTATTTCCAGTAGTTGGAGCTGGTATGGCAGGTGATTTTAACCGTGGTGCACCAGGTCCGGTTGATTATGGTCGTACGGATAATTTCGGCGCAAGTCGCACAGTTGATTACACAGCTAGAAATGATTATGATCGCGCTGCGACCGGACCAATGAGAAATGGCGGTGCTGCCGTTGCCACAACAGGATATGGTACTGGATACACTGATGTTGGATATGATGAGAGTCATTGGTAAAGTTATTATATTTTTAAGAAATTTTTATTTATGTTCTTATTTGCAAAAACATAGGGAACATTCGATTGTTTTAAGAAAAGGAATATTCCCAATGATAATATTAAGTGTAGTTTCATTGTTGCATGTGATAAAAATAATATTGATTTTATATCGATGGTCATACGCGAATATCTTTTTGAGCCATTAAGTGTAAGAACATTAAAATGATCCATTTCATTGGAACTTTTTCAAATGCGCCTAACAAAGTTATCATAATTTAATCATTATCTCATAAAAATAAATTTGCACATCTACTAATCTGCTTAAGATCATGCACGGGTTTTAAAAAAAAAGAGGGAAAAAAAGA